>NW_014577222.1:99178-105558 GCF_000485595.1 Priapulus caudatus | reverse complement strand
TGTGTGTGTGTGTGTGTGTGTGTGTGTGTGTGTGTGTGTGTGTGTGTGTGTGTGTGTGTGTGTGTGTGTGTGTGTCTGTGTGTCTGTGTGTCTCCGTGTGGGGTGCATGGAAAGAAGAGAACACCTTACACGTTTGCGGGGTTTCCAGCAACCAGAAAGGTCTACTACTGATGGTGTGCATCTATGTTCACAGTTCACAGTTCACGCATGTCTGTCTGTCTGTCTGTCTGTACGAGTGCAGCCGCATGTATATCGCGTGCCTCATTGAGTTGGAATCTATGCGGTGCGTGCAACCGGAACGTGTTTAGCAAACATACGTAGGCACATATTATATGCATACATACGTAACAAGGCGTCAATACAAGCAGAAGATATATAGGTATCATAGACACATAATTTTGTTTGACAGGTAAAAAAGCGTAGCCAATTAATACTGCACATCAGGTATCAGATTAACGCGCGTTTAATAATATATATGTATGTATATATATATATATATGTGTGTGTGCCGCGAGTATAGCAAGATCTTAATGTGTTATTATACTGACTTACGGCTATACGGCGCGTCTGCCGGGGCTCGCCGATGTGCTTGAGCACGTGATTGAGGCGTGAAGCGTGTTCACTCGCTGCGGTCGCAGGCGACAACCCGTACCGTCCGTACGTTCGATTTTTCGTGTTAGGTTTACGTTCGAGTGTGGTAGATGCATGTTTTGCTTCTAATAGCAGCTATCACGATCACAGAACCTTTCCCCACAAACCCTATACCTTACCGTAACGATAAAACTATAGCAAAAGCTGGGTTTACACTACCGACGTTGTGTTGACGAATTGACGAATTGGACCAACTTCCCAACTATACAACCGACAATCGGCAGTGTAAACGCAAAAGTTGCGCGACCAACCGATCGATAGCAACTAGTTGTGAGATTAGAACATGTTCTATTTTCGCCAACTCGGAGTTGCCGAATTGCGAAATTTGTCCAACTCGCCGATTCGCCAACATAAAGTCTACTAGTACTATTACTATTCACTACTGATACTATAACGTAGTCATGTCATAACACATCACAGCAGCGTAAACACTGCTGCAGCTGCTGCACCCTGTAGATAGATAGTTGATGCTCATGCGCCGGTTTCCTTGTTGTTGTTACAGAGCCAGGTGAGGTTCCGAGTCCCACAGACCCTGCCTCCTATTGCATTACAGGTAAAGGTACGTTACACCGCTATACTAGCACTACTACGATCTATGAAAGGGGTCGCTCATGATTTGTCTCGATTGTTCTTCGCCACTGGGGTTTAGTGACAGCAGCTCGAACATTAACAGTTAATATTAACCCTAAATTAGGTTAGGATTAGCACTAAGAAAGGATATACGATAATATATTATCACATCCCATCATAGATACACCCTAAGCTAATGCAAAGCACGTATATCATATATATGTATATATATATATATACATATATATATATATGTATATATATACACACATATATATATGTATATATATACACACATATATATGTATATATATACACACATATACATATATATATATATATATATATGTGTATGTATATGATATACGTGCTCTGGCTATGTTAAGATTATCGATAGAAATAACCCTTAAATCCGATTCCTAACGGTCGATAGCTGGAGGGAAGGGAATGAACTATAACTGGATAGAAGGGAAGAAACGACAGCTAGAACTAAAATAGCACACGATTTTAATTTGTAATAGCACACAATGCTATCGCTCTCGCATTGCCACCGATGAACCAGGAGAATGACTACCAGTAGAAAGTGTACGAATGGACATAACACAAATTTATTCTTACAAAAGTTCAACGATATACATCAGTTCCAGCGCGTAGCAAGCACAAAGAAAATTCAACCTCGCCACGTAACCTCGTCGCGCTTTTATATCCATCCCACACATTCCGCCCGAAGCCACTATACTTAATACAACCAATCAAAGTCCGCCACGGTGTCCACTACGGTCATAACACTACGGTGTCCACTATATAGAAACAGGTCCTAGCCGATATTCGGACCTGACGAGATAGAAGATGCGCATACTAGTCGTAGTAACTGAACCGTGGCGTTCAGAAGCAAAGAGCAAGTGCACGCACGATACGCGACTATACGCGTCGTTCTTTTCTCGCACTCACCTCACAACCTCTTGCCTAATTAAGTGTGAGGGCGTCTGATTAGTGCGGCCCGACAAATATCCGGTTCATCCGCAACGACTGTTCAAATGATATACGGACGAGGGTCGTCGGCAGCGAACCGGTCCTCACATGTCGTATATATATATACATATATATATACATATATATATATATATACATACATATAGGTATATTATATACACACGCACACACACACACACACACACACACACACACACACACACACACACACACACACACACACACACACACACACACGCACACATATATAGGCGACAACTTCCTGTATCGCGTCGTGCCCCGCGTGCGAGTCGCGTAGTCCAGTTTATTGTTGCCAAAGGTGTGTCTGTGTGTGTGCGTGTGCGTGTGCGTGCGTGTGTTCGTGCGTGCGTGTGTGTGCGTGTGCATGTGTGTGTGTGTGCGTGTGCGTGCGTGTGTGTGCGTGTGCATGTGTGTGTGCGTGTTCGTGTGCGTGCGTGCGCGTGCGTGCGCGTGCGTGTGCGTGCGTGCGTGCGTGCGTGCGTGCGCGTCTGTGTTAGGGAGGAGAGAGAGGGATAGAAGGAGGAGCGCGTGAGAGATAGTGAGCTAGAGAGTCAGACTATTATAAAAGCAAGAGAAAGTAGGTAGAAAGCGCACGTACGTGATCTCAACAACAAAGAAAGAAAGAACAAACAAAAACAATAAAGCGAAAAAGCGGAAGAGGGACAGAAAGAAACGCAATTCTTAACAATGCGCCCGCTGACGTCATGCGTGACGTCATACTCTCCGGGTGAAGTGTTGAGGTCACTCCGCTGGACGGGACTGACTGACTCTACGTACTACGTGTGCTACCGTATACGCGCGCTGTGTGTGTGTATGTATGTATCTGCCGCCGCGCTGCGTCCGTGTGTTTGCTAAGCACTCATGTGAAGAGCATGTGCGCAGCAACACGGTAGTTCCTCCCCGCCGCTGCAAGTTTGTTTTCCTCTCGCCGCCGTGGTTTTACGATCTCGCTTTGTCTCGCCGCGCGAGGCAGGTCGCGACCATTCTCTCTCTCTCTCTCTCTCTCTCTCTCTCTCTCTCTCTCTCTCTTTCTATCTCTCTCTCTCTCTCGCTCTCTCTCTCTCTATCCGTTACATTATTAGTCATTCCCGTTTATTTAGTTCCGCGGTTACATTTAGTATTTAAGTCACTCGTTTCAACGAGTGAGCATGTGTTTGCTTTTTCGTAGACGAAGAGCTTTAGTCTTGTTTGGTTTATGCACGGTTCGGTTTCAGCCTTGCAGTAAGAACATGAGGTATAGAAGAACTGAGAACTGAGGTAAAAACTGAGGTAAGAACTGAGGTAAGAACTGAGGTAAGAACGAGGTAGAACTGAGGTAAGAACAGGGAGCAGCCCTGAGGTAAGTACAAGGAAGCAGCACTGAGGTTTGAACATGGAGAAAAACTGTAATAAAAACAGGAATCCGCACTGTAGTAACAACAAGGGTGCAGCACTGAGGTAAGTACAGGGTTCAGCACTGCAGTAAGAACAGGGGGCAGCACTCCACTAACAAAAAGGGCAGCACCGTCGTCATAACATCAGCGGCATTATGATATCCATAGATTGTTATAAAATCATTAACAGGAGACACTACGGAAAAACCGCAGACGACGTCGCTGGTAAAATAACGACTCGTGTACCACCGGGACAACGTATATCGTCTGATCGCTGTCCCAGCGATACTGTATTAATCATGTGAGCCGGACGTTTACTAATACCATATTTTCACCGGGCACCCGACAGCATATTTTGCGTCAATTCGCCGCTCGCTTTTTAGTCTCTGTTATCATTACTGATGTGTCGCTATTGTAGCGATCGAGGCGACGCCTTGCGGCACTCACGTGGCAGTCGAGTGTGTGCAAAGTAGTCAACGATAAATTATTTATGCCAAACACGATACGCCATTTACTGCCAAAGTAGCGCGTAGGAAATTTTAATGCATTTATTCGATATTTATACCTAGGATATGCGGTGAATTTGCTGAAAAGACGGAGAGCTTTGATACCGAATAAAAAAGATCCTGACGAAGCTGATCGCGGATTACAGACTTTTAGTCCTTTCTAGTGAAACATGTTCGATAATCTAAAATAATGTATATAAGTTAATTAGCGTAAAATCGTAAGTAGAATAAAAATCGTAAATTAAAACGATGTTCGAATTTCCAAGGCCTGCGATACGAATAGCATCTGCATGAAACATACGTGACATGACGACAAACGATTGCGACAGTCGTCAGAGCGAAAACCTAAGCATATACGAAACAGTGCCGATAGGAGGCACCACGGTAATCGGATACGACCTCGGCAGCGGTGCAACAGAAATTTAAAGATGGCGGTGGCGCACACAGGGCACGAATCATAGAAGTAGAATAGAGGTCTAGAGATCAGAGGTCTCAGTCAGAGGTCTAGAATAGAGGTCATAGAATAGAGTCGATCTTCTATTCAACTTCTATGGCACGAATCTGTGATCTGAGAGTTGGGTGCTGTTTGCTGGCATGGTTCGCGGTTCTGTGGAATGTTTTCATTAGCCGTATATAGGCATCGACGGCGAGACGACATCCGCCTAATGAAATCCGCTTCGTTCATAAATGAACAGGACACGCGAAATGCGATTCATTACTCTGAGCTCGTGATTAAACTACGTGCTATGTACGCGCACGGCAGCGGGTGTGGGGGGGGGGTGTCTACCCGCGAGAACACCCCGGCGTAGAAGGAACGCAGCTAACGAAATTGGAACAGCTATTTTCGCTTTTTGTAATTTTTTCATGCGACGTGCGTTGAATGTCTGGAATCAATAGACGCTCCGTACGCAGTCCGGTTTAATCATCTCATACTCCAATCTTCGCAATCATTCACCTGAATAGTTTGGCCAGGTATGTCAATCATACGAGTAAAAGCAATTATCATCGGTTATTATTTTCCGTAACTCAATTTGCGGGCAGCAAGGCCACGTTTCTATATCGCAACCCATCTGTTCCTATATACTGCAAATTGTTCCTATACTGCAATTTATTCCCATACTGCAATCCGTTTCTATGCTGCCCTTTGTTTCTATGCTGCAATACGGTGTGTTAATGCAATGCGGTTGTAATACCGCAGAAATACATAATAATAAATACGCACTGTTAAGCTATTGTTCTAGTTTGGGGTACAGGCCCAGCTGTGTAAGGCGTGACCCTGGGCTTGCGAGTAGCCAGAAGCAACCAATTACAGGCGGTAGCTTGTAGCAGGTTGCCGATAAACAATAGATAGGCGGGTCTCCAGTTTGGGTATATAATCTCTGGTTTGGAGAGAAAGCGAGGAAGAGTCAGAAATACAGACAGATATAGACAGAGTAAGATACGGAGAATTATTAGCCTAGTAAGTTATGACCTGTCTCGCGTAAACCTAGTGTACGCGCATACCCTGTTATAGAGTTATACATAGTACTTGTAAAGAGAGTCACTGAATACGTATACCAGTGTTGTTGTGTTCTTTACAATATGAGTCCGATAGACGTTAGCCAAGGGTGTTACATATACACTCACGCGTAACCACTAATACGATTACGGGTAGCATACAAGAAGCTTTCCTACACAGCTATATACTGCTATCTGCATTCATACTGCAATCCGAATAAATTCAAATGCAATTTGAGTTCACCTAGTTTCTAGCGGGAGGAGGCATATACGAACGTGGTCTCATGTAACTCGGCTGAACCGTGCCGGATGATGTGTCGGAAATGGTTGATTGCGATGAGGTTGAATCCAGAGGTTGTTTCCTGCCAATGCTCCAATCGTGACACCTCGGCAAAACACTGACGGCCGTTGGCTTCTCCATCTCTCTCTCCCGCGTACTGAACTTCTGCCCTTTTTCGCGTTTTGCCCTCTCTTTCTCTCGCTCGATCGTGCGCGCGGTTCTCTCCCCCTCTCTCTCTCTCTCTCTCCCTCCCTCCCTCTCTCTCTCTCTCTTTCTCTCTCTTTCTTTCTTCCGCGAACTTTCTGCACCTTTTCTCTACTCCTTTGCGCTTTCTCGCTCTTTAGCATCTCGCTTTCTCTCTCACTTTCCCTCTTTCTCGATATTTTTCTCGCCCTGTCTATCTATCCCTATCTCTCTCTCTCTCTCTCTCTCTCTCTCTCTCTCTCTCTCTCTCTCTCTCTCTCTCTCAATCTATCTCTATCTATCTCT
>NW_014577222.1:96487-99168 GCF_000485595.1 Priapulus caudatus | reverse complement strand
TCTGGTCCTTGTCCACCATACACACATATAATGCTTTGGATCCCCAGGCATCTCTGAATTTCTCATGCTAGGATGAAGCTTTGACATGAACATTCAACCTATCTGCATTAGTCCGTCGATTTCTTAGCCCCTAACACACAACCTTTGCCATCCCATGGAGTCACAGATTGTGGTATCACCCACATAGAGCATGTAGAAATGGTAGTATGTGCATAGGCCGGCTTCCTAAAATTGCACAGTCGGTTCTGATGTTCCACAGTGGTCTCTTAATTGACTCTTCTCTGACTTCATGAACCAAGCTGGTACCTGGTTTGATGTGGTGCACAAGAGCCACGAAGGATGTCAGATATCCCCCCCCCCGCCCCCCCCCCGCCCCTATGAAAAAATGACAGAATGTCGGTCTTGTACACGGCCAGTACTTCACGGACGCTGTCTGGGGACAATCAACAAATCGGCCGTCGTCTTCTGCCATGAATGGTTTCGATGTCCTGTTCCTCACTCTCATCAAGATAGCATGTGATTTAACTCTTGTTTGTTTGATTTTGTGTCAGCAGGAATATCTTCTTGTTTTATCTTCCAATGGTAAGTCAAGCGCTAGTTTACTTTTGCGAACGATTGACCGCTGCACGTCGTTGGTGTGTCGACTGTCTTGATTGTTTCCTGTGTAGCCATCATACACAACTATTGGGGGCCATACTCTTTGCACCAACACGTATATAGTGTTGATTATTTGTCTATACATATCCCCCTTTTGACCATGGCCAAACGCCTGCCTAAAGATAACCACCAATCTAGACATTGACATCTGCTTCTGAATATTACAAGTCGTGTGTGTCTCTGCCCCAGAGTTTAGACAATAGCATCTAGTCCTGCAAGCTAGCTAAGCCATCTAATCCGCAAGTGTTGGCTTTTGTATGAGCGTTGAGTAGCCATGCTTTCTAAAGAGGATGGGGATAAAGCGACACTCGTATCTGTAAAACGCTCATTTGAGATCGATATCAGTGTTATTTGCTAGATTGATCAGAGTCTCTGAAAGAGAGCTCGGATCGACAACCAATTCCTTCTCCATCGGGAAATCACCTTCGCTCCATCACTTTGAGCTGTGGTCTTTCTGAAGACATATTTTGTATCCTGCTCGCTTTCCATGCTGGTAATGATGACTTGCCTAATATCTCTCATGCCATGTGCAGCTTGGACACACTTGGAGGCAATGCCTGTTGATATGTCATACAAGTAATCGCTCTTTTGACCGAGTCATGCTTTCAAGTGGATTCAAGAATGGATTGCCGTATTCCTGCCATTATCTCGTCATTACACTTTGACTGAGTTCACTGGTCGTTTTTGTTTTTCCTGTAGCTACTGACGGTTTCTCCATCTCGCGATTGTTAGTCTTGCCTAATCAGCAGTCGGCAGCAGCACCTGTCCGTCTGCGTTCTCGTCCATCCCTGCGGTCCATCGTGATCTCGCACCTTGCTCTTTAGAGACTTTATTAAAACCTGCCTCAATGATCATCTGTTGCCCAAAGCACCCCAGAATCGATCGCTACGTCTGGAACGAAACATCATTCCACCCATGACCTCTTTGAAAAGACCACTAGGGTTTGCTTTCCTCTAGGTTCAGCATTGCCTGCAGGAACGAGAGTGGAGGCTTAGATAACTGTTGTGCCTAGGCTTGCTGCCGAAGTATTGTAGCATTTCCTTCAGGGACTTGCAGGTGAAGCATAAACTTGCCAGTGCGGAGCCTTCAGCGTCAGATTCTCAGAGATCGAATTGTTTTCATATACTGCAGCCCATAACTTCCCTGTTGGGTTGCAGATTATGTCAGCATTCGGCTTTCTGGAAAAGCTGATGAGTCTTGGAATGCATCATCATTTGTTGCAGATACATGTGTTTTTCATCGCCGAAAACCGCGCTCAAACATCTGAAGAGCATGGGCCACTACCTGTTCTATTGGCTTCTTTCTGTTGATATCTTCTTAAAAACAAGGACTGCGTTAAGAGCCGCCAGCCACCAAAAAGTGCCTCTGACTGCTCTGCATAACGCCTTCCCGCTAGGCATATGTGTGACACTTGATTGACAATATTCAGAAGAATTGTCCGCTGAGTCAAACAATTTGCATCAGTTGTTTCCCCCCCCCCCCCCCCCCCCCCCCCCCCCCCCCCCCCCCCCCCCCCCCCCTTTTGTTGATTCTTGTGATTGGTAGTTCTTGAGGAGTTCTTGCGTTTGTAAAATGTCATTTTGACGTATTTTCGACATCTGGACCTGTCGACCTAGTTATTCAGAGAGTCATGTGGCTTCTAAAAGGTCTTAGTCATTGGTCATAATATCTTATTAACCTGCTAATACAGTTACTGAACTTGAAAATAAATATTTTAGAGAAATTAACATAAAAAATTTGGAATAGCGGCCATTTTAAATATGCAAATTAGGCAACTTCTGATTTGAAACCTGCTGTCCCATTTGGTATGTCAGTTGAAGAACACTAATAAACAAGAATTCAACAATAAAACAAACTTTTGCAATTTGTATTGATCAACATGAATTTTTTTAAAATCTGCTCGTCTATATTGGCTTTAAACGTGGAAGTGGTGGGACGAGCGGGAATCAGCAACGTGCGGAGCTGGCGCCATTCGCGCCACATCGGACGTGGCGTGCCATCGTGAGCCGGCCAGCTTCAACCAC
>NW_014577222.1:83054-93962 GCF_000485595.1 Priapulus caudatus | reverse complement strand
GCGGTGTAGATGTGGTCGGTGGAGGGGGCGGTGTAGATGTGGTCGGTCGAGGAGGCGGTGTAGATATGGTCGGTGGAGGGGGTGTAGATGTGGTCGCTGGAGGGGTAAAAGGGCATTTATTTGGTGAATTCGTCGTCGAACTGTCGGTCGGCAAAGTTGTCTGCGTCTGACGTCATGTGCCGCTTGCATTACCTCGATACGCTGCATTGCCCTCGTACGTGCGTGCGGGGCAGACGGGCGGGCGGGCGGCCGGGCGGGGGAACGAGGGGGGGGTCGTCAGTGGGTGCGGGTGGATGCTTGCCTGTGTGGGTATACGGTAAGCGCGTGTGTATAGTGCGTAGCTATATATGCATATAACAAATGCGTGCGTGCATGCGTGCATGCGCCTAGTAAGTGCGGGTGTATAGTGCGTATGCTCATGCGTATAACAAACGTGTGCGTGCGTACGTGCGTCTACATCTCAATTTTCAAATACAATCAAGTTAGAGGTCGAAGGAATGGTCGCTAGATGTCGCTGATATAGAAGTTCGCTGGTATGAAATCGAGGCGCGGCGGAGCTGAAGCTGCCGACACGTAGACAGGTGTATTCATCTCATGATCAGAGATCATGTTCTGCTGCCGTCGTGCATGCAGACGGACGTGTCATGACGGGCAGCGACACAAGAGCGTGTTAGCGGCAGGCGCTCGCTGCGTCAACCGTATGATGACGGCATAGTTATGATGACGCACCCCCCCTCCCGTTACAGTTCTAGAATAGCCGTCCGCTCCGGCTATAGCGAAGGGTTATAGTTCTACAGCTAGCCCCGTCACAACCCGCGCAAAAACGGCCGGCCCCCCTCCCGCGCGCGCGTGCGAGTGAGGAGTGTGAGGAGTGAGAGAGCAGCGGGAGCGGGAGAGAGAATGACGTTGATCAGCGCAGAGGCAATCGCGTTGAAGAAACGCCTCGCGTAGCTGTCCTTGTCGCTGAGTGCTGCGTTTACCGCGCGCACACACGACGCTGAAGAAAGAAAAAAGCGCGCGTGCACTTAATGTGTTACAAGGCGCGGTAGGTATTGATAGCTGACAAGAGCTCATGTGAGTTCGCGCGCGTACGTACGTGTGTGTGTGGGCGTTCGTGCGCGTGTATGTGTGTGTGTGTGCAGGATGCGTGTGCATGTGTGTCGGGGGATGCATATGTGTGTGTGGGGTGCATATATGTGGGTGGAGATGAGTGTGCGTATGAGGATGGGGGGTATCCGTGTGTATGTGTGTGGGGGGATGCATATCAGGAGTTAACAAAGACAAACTTCTTATTAACTCCTTGTCTTATGAACTCCTGATGCATGTGTGTCGGGGATGCATGTGTATCAGGAGTAGATAATAGGGATAATAATTCCCTATTATCTACTCCTGATGTGTATGTGTATTACATCCTTATATTACGTTACCTTGGCATTTACATGCACAGTTGCCTCTCGGCCGCGGCTGAAAGACGGGTTTTACTCTTGTCCGGTGTAGAGAAATTGATTTTATAATGCATTTCAAAAATGATTTCGGCTACAATGTGCGAAGCCGCCTTAAAGCCAGCGGCAGGCTCGGCCGAACACGCCGCAACTACAGAATATTAAACGTTTATCCCCTTTATGGCGAGTAATATTATTCAAGAGCTAAATCGCCAAATCGGACTAACGTTATTACTGATACTTCTATTAACTGGCCGCTCGTATGACGTTAGCGAGACGGATTTTGCCGTACCGCGGGCATGTAGCTCACTTACGAATAAAATATGAAGAAACTCATAAACGAAGCACGAACACCGCGTGTGCGTTTCAGCCCCGACCGTGAAACCCCGAGATTTAAATGATTTTAATTCTCCCTGCATCTTCTTTTGCTCTCAATGAGGCGATAGGAAAACACGAGAGTGCGAGCGCGCAGTGCCGTCGTTCTTTCGCGAGAAGGCAGATTTCAATCAGGGGTAATTTGCTTAAGCAGATTTTATATCGCAGGCGCCTTGTGCTCTCGCTGACAGCCTGTACACAAGGAGGCTGTGGCTGCGCGCGAAGAAAGGAGGCGTATGCCGGTGCAGATAAGAGATTATTGTGATTATTACCGGAATGTGCGGTCGGGTGAACTTACGTACGGTGTTTACGTATCACTCACCGGATACGAATATATATATATATAGATATATATATATCAAGAGCTAATAATACAATAAGGCAATAAGGTATTATTAGCTCTTGATATATATATATATATAGCTAATACGAATCTCTTCATAGTTTTACACGCACGCATACACGCACCACGCACGCATGCACACACGCACCACGCACGTACGCACGCACACACGCTCGCACGCACGCACGCAGGCACGTGCAGACTGCATAATATTTTTCGTCTATTGTATTGTAAGCGGGCAGATTGCAGATGCCACGAGAGAGAGCGATAGCGATGCGGGGGAAATGCAATCTTGGCGCCACAGTGTCGGGAGAGGTGTCACAACATACTAAGAATGGACACTGCGCGAGCTGGTTAGCATGTACGAGACCAAGCAATGATCGAGCGCGGAGCTAAGGTTCCCGGGCATTGCGCATGAGACAAACCTAGACGCTGACCAGATGACCTATGACATCAGGGCAGAAATGGGAGCATAGAAATCGGCTGAATACGAAGTCGAGGCGGAGACATGCATCTCCGTAGCATTCGCTATGGGTAACGGAGAAGGGATAGGACTGCATTCCCGTATTTGGCATGTCCAGTGGCCGGAGGAAGTGGAGGAGGAAGCAGAGAAGGAAACTATAACGAGAGGTGACGTAGAGGAAAAGGGCTTCTCTCTCTCTCTCTCTCTCTCTCTCTCTCTCTCTCTCCCTCTCTCTCGCCCGCCTGCTTCGCTATTTCTTTAGCTGCGTCCCCCTCGCAGTACCTGCGTTGTATTTGAACATCCACTTTTTTATCTTACCCATGAGCTGTTAGTCTGCAATTGAAGTAATTTGCAAGGCACACTCAATCATGCTTGCATCTATTCGTACGCGCGCTGGCGACAACATGGCCGCCGCTGACGCTTCCGCGTTAGGCAAATTATATTCCCGAAAATTAAACCTATACCTATACATCCATCCATCGAACCGTGAACTAAAACTCGTCAACGTGCGCCATTTCATTGACGCACTCGATCAGAATTACTCATAGAACATTTGATGTAGGCGAAATGTCCTTGTCAAAGCACTTTGCAAGAAAGTCTCCGCCTCCTGCTTTACGTAAATACCGCGCATCTCGTCGAAATCTTATCGGAAATTTTCCCCCCGCAAGCGAAAATCGAACCTGCGTGCGCTTATAGAATCGCTGCCGACAATCGTCGTCCACGCGACGGCAGCACCAATGCTGATCACATAAACGTCGAGCACGGCTACGTTTACATCGGTAGCTGCAGCTAATTGCGGACGCAGCTGTGTCTAACCTACGACGATTATCCAGCGACGCTCACACATTCCCTCCGTTATCTGCTTATATCTGCGCACAATTCGAGCGTCGAGCGCAATTGCTTGCCGACAATTGCTTCTCGGGCACGATGGGGAAATTATTCAAACAAACTGCGATGCGCTACGAAATCTAGCAGATGTGCTTATGCGCGCGGTTCAAATAGAAGGTTTCTGCGCGCGCACTGTAATAGTTATTTTACGGTAATTAATTCGCTATACACGTCCTCGCATTATATCGCCGCAGTTTACGCTCTCGGTGCAGCCCGTGCATTAGGCACTTCCGCACGCTCGCCACCACGCAAGGTGCGTGTTGTAACCACCGCTTACAAGAGCAGATCTTTTGATCAATCAATCCATCCATCCATCCATCCATCCATCCATCCATCCATCCATCCATCCATCCATCCATCAATCAATCAATCAATCAATCCATCCATCCATCCATCCATCCATCCATCCATCCATCCATCCATCCATCCATCCATCCATCCATCCATCCATCCACCCATCCATCCATCCATCCATCCATCCATCCATCCTCCATCCATCCATCCATCCATCCATCCATCCATCCATCCATCCATCCATCCNCCCTGCAGGGTAGCTGATCAAAGTTTGCAAGTACTGCAAGCAAGGGAGGGATTATAAAACCGCTAACTGAATCTGAACACTTCTTCTATATACAAACCATCGGCTCGATACAACTGATCTCCAAAATGTTGGTGTTACTGGGGCATCGAAAAAAAGTTCGCTGACCTGCTCGGTTATACGGTGACCACATTAAACAGTACAACGCGATACTAATTGCTTAAAATTGTATGTTGGCTGTGGGGGAAACTGGAAAGTGAATCACAAATATATCCCACTGATCTTGAGAACATTTAAGCCTCTCTATAGTAAAAGCAGCAAAGTGCTAAGCTGCGGATCTAAAGTCCGAAAAGTCTTAAGTTAATAAAAGTAATGCGGCCAATTCCAGTATGTAGGTAGTTAGTGTGTAGATGGTAATGATGAATTGAACCCAATTTACCAAATTTTACAAGCTCATCACTCTAAAAAACAGGCGGGGGCCCTAAGACAGTAATGGCCATTCTGAACATATTGAGTGCAACGGGGCGAGGCTCAAAAGAAAATCTGGTGCGCTCCGATACGGTCGCGTTAGTAAGATGATACAGCATGTCCGGATAGCACTCTCCATATAAAAGGAGGCGCGTTGGTAATTTTGAAAAATGCGTGGTCATATTTCAGGGCTGTTCGCCCCGGAATAGAGATTTTGGCACACATACCCAAAGTTGTTCGTGAGGGTCATATTATGCAAGCTGAGTAACAATTCGAGATATCCTCAGACTCAAAAAACTAAATTATGTGCATAGCATATCTTTAGCAGTCCTGGGGACAAATCCCACATCGCTGTAGCGCCGCACCAACGACTGCCCGAATCCGGCCCGGGAGGGGACAGGACGCCCCCACCACCGAGCCAAGCCGATCCTATCTTCCAAACAGCGCTGAAACGGACACCAGAAGTGACGCGGGCCCGCCACGCAACAAGGTAGGCCAACATCTGTCCAAGACGCTTACTAGCAGAAACCCACGCCAGCGTAAAAGACGGAGGAACCAGCGCAGCCGGCACAAAACCGGCACGCAAGGCCCGTTGCCACGTGAGAGGCGCTTCTCAGCGTGCCAACGCGGCAATGCGCAGGCAGCCGCAGAGGAAGTTCTGACCGCGACGAGGAACGACGCCGCTCACCGCGTGACCGACGAAGTCGGCCGACCTAGCGCGCGGTGGGGCGCGGCGAACAACACACTGCCAAGGAGCTACCCATGACAATACCGCTTAGGTAGACTTTGGGAGCCAATTGCTCCAAGGAGAACATCAGACAGCACTTCACACTACACAACCCCTCGCCAACGAGAGGCGCGCATCCACGTGTATTCATCCCAGATGCGGAACGGAACTCAGCACAACATAGCGCGACGAACAGCCCAACTCAATGCCGAACCTCTTTTCATACGCCCTGAGCAATGGACCAACAACCCTTCCTGCAGGGCCCACAACCCGACCAGAAGGGACGCTAGGAATACAAGCACGACAGTTACGCGCCAGAATACCATTCTCCAAAACCAGAGTACCAAACACATTATCGAACAATCAAAAATCAAGCCCCACTATACCAAAAAAACAGTGCGTCACGACCAGGCGGTTCACACAACACTCACAGAGCCACCTTAGCGCCACCGTCCAACTGAAACACACTATATTCCCCCTACCCTACACCACCAATCCACTCAACACTACCAAATACCACCACACGCCACCACCACGGGTGCCACTCATCAACCTAACGCGAGCGGAACGAACGCCAGCATAGCAGTAATCAGAAGCCAAATGGCGAAGGATGAACGTGAAACCCAGGCGAAGATATGTCATAAAAAAAAAAGGGATGGCCCTATTCACAAAAACTAATCAATAGTATTGCCAGAGGTACCAAGCAAATACAGCAGAGTACGACAGGAGACAATTAAAAAGCGCACCAAACACCATCAAAACACGGACGAAAGGGGTGTTCCAGCCCCTCGCCGAAAACCTCTCACCACCCCCACAGACACACTCCACCTAGTTGCGTCAGGGCGCTTTTACCGGCCGACGCAATGGAGCAAACAACGGCTTGTAAATAGCGCAGCCCGCCGAGACGAACAGAGCACCACATGCACGCCGAAGAGGAAGGCCGAGGAGTATCTCCGCCAGTGCCACACACACGAGCAAGCGAGCACCATCGCCGACATGGGATGACGGAAACCGAGCACATCAAGCCAACCCGTCGACGCTACGACCGCGACTGGCACTATGGGGAGGACAACACTGGGAGTCCCGCCTGCAATACCTCTACCTACTGGAGGACTGCTCGCTCTCCCACCTCTCCCACTAAAGCCCAGGACCAGCCCCGAGCCCCCCCACCCGCGCACGCAAAGTAGCGACGAAAGACCAGCAACAGGGAGGAACGAAAACCACTACCCCCCACCGAGGTCCCGCTATTAAGAAGCTCGTCGCACCACACAACACCCCCGGAGGGATACATCGCTGTCGGTTGTAGGGCAAAATAGCTCAGGGAAGCAACATCAGTCCGGCCTCACCACTGGCTAGCGAAGAGGGAGAAGAAAGACTACTTGCATATTAGGGCTGGTCAAATCTACCACGCAGGCGTGTTGCCAGCCATCCTATCTACCGTGTGCGGACTCAGGAAACCTGCCAGCAACCGCCCAGTTTGACACGCGGTTAAAAATATTAGGGGGCAATTCCACTTCCGCCACCGGGGGATCGACAATAGTTTAATGAACACTCTGTGATGTGGCCAGGACATCGACATTATGAGGAAACATGCCTGAAGGGTTTTAACCATTTCTGACACACAGCGAATTAATCATGTACTATGAAACCACCTCAAGCATAAAGACCAAACGACGAATACAATCAACCAGAATACATCCAAGCGTCTCTGATTTAACACCAAGCGATCGACCAGCAGTCTCGACGAGTTGCCGCCGTGCCACAACCGACCCCCACGGCCCGCCTCTCCATGGGACTTCTTTCGCCTAGCTCCGGGCGGCGACCACATTACGGTTGAGGGCCCTGCTTGGAAGGTTGTTAAGAGTTAGTCGTGGTTACCCTAAGTGGTAATCGTTGACTGGACAAACTTCGCTATTCCACATCCGCCTCTCAACTAACGTGTGCAGATATCAGGTCCGACAAACGGGTTATCCCCTCACCTACATGGTCATATACCAGCTAGTCACATGTTAATGGTCGGTAATTATTTTATTTTGGGCGTTTTTCACACACACGTGTTCACGTTTCACGTTTCACGTATTCATGTTTTCTGCGTGATTCTCATACATTACCCACAACTTTAAAATGTTGGGCCCGGATTATAACTTCCACACACGAATTGGCATTGGATGTGCCGCAAATTGTAACGATTTATGCAACTTTAAATATGCTACACCAGTTCACTAATTGGTTACGTAGCTATGGCTTATCTATTGTCCAGTATTGCTTATTTATTTCATTTATGCATTGCCAATAATTATCTGTTTGCACTGCCGTATTTTCTCGTGCTTTCATTTGGATTTATTACACATATATAATACGGTATTCATTGTCGTTTAATTTATTGTTCAGACGGTTGCAGTTTGCACTGCTGTTACCATAACTTTTGCCTTCACCTCCATTTCAATTTTCGGGGGCACAACCGTTACATACTTGTCTGGTATGTCAGCGGTACATACTACTGTTCTTACTACACAGTATTTCATTATTAGTAGTATTATTATTGTCATGCTTCCTTGTATTCCGCATTTTGAGGGTCATTTTTTTGCAAATATTACTGTTTTAAAACCCAAGGGAATTTCTTACATTCCCCTAATCACTGCTAATGGCTACATCTTCTACCTACCTATGCTACCCCTTCATTCATCACATTACCGTTACCGTTCACATTACCGTACATCGCATTACCGTTGCTCTTCATACGGAAATTTTTTTTCACCCTATTTAGTAGAGCAGTCGGAGCTGCAGTGACAATGGGGCATTGTCTTTCCCTGGCGTGGGGGGAAATGTAGCAACGCTAATATCACTCCGCGAATGCATTTAATACCAGCTCACACACAAGCTGAGGTTAGGTTATAACCGGCAGCAGAGCATCAACACAAACATAATCTTACACCACCCCAGCTGGCAAGGGGACGGATTTATCTGCCGGACATACAAACAACTGGTAAAATTAGTTCCACACGCAATAGATACACACGTAGATAGGCGCAGCTCTATTGGCATCACTGCCTAGAGTACGGATCAACTTTCTACGAATAACAGCTTAGACACACACCTTAGCCACGTCACAACATTAGTTTGGGTTAGGTCGGCAAAAGAACACACACACACATTAGCAACGTTGGTTTTACAACAGCTACTAAACAGCTGTTCTACACTGACCGTGCTGTCAATAGTGCGGGTTAGCTGGCCACACATAATATCTTAGATACACACATAAGGGGGGCCCGACACTGCCGGAGTACGGTCAGATGTCGGCCGCTAAAATCCACACATTAGCCTAAAGTTATTTCTACACAGCTGTTAGATATTTAATTACTGTAAACGATGCAACCAGCCAACGTCATACGTCTACGTCATACCACCTACGAAAAGCACCGATCACGTGCCTAAGGGAGGAAGGGCGGTAAACCCCAATCTCCACATGCCATACTGCACCATTGGTCATCTACCCTATCCCACTCCACAAACTGACCAACAGACAATAATTGCTACCCGACGTCTACTATCTCCTGTAGTTCATGCAGTGATAGGGAGAAAATATTGGGGGAGGGTTTCAACGCTCGCGTTGACGAGAGGGGAAGTAATAAGAGAGCTCGCTAGGAAGAGACGGGGCTCTGCGTGTTACTCAGCCCTCTGTTTATTAAGTGATTATATGTGATTATCGTGAAACCCGGTATTCAACCCTGCTAGCTGTGGTGTGAATTTCTGAAAACGCTCTAGTCTAGCCTCTGTGTGATTTGTACTGATTTTGTAAGTATTCAATAGTGAAACGGCAGTTTGTAATCCACATCAGTCTACTCTCATTTTATTATCACATTCGTAAGTTTAGTCAAGCAATTACACGGCGCATACATAGCACGCAAGCTATAGCGCACAGTCATCTGGCAGCAGAATTACCCAGCGACTACAATAGCACTGCGCAACAATTATCGTTAATAAAAGCACATCCGGCAACATTAGAAGCCGCTGTTGAAATTTGTGTGCGGCGAGCGACGGCAGAAGCAGAATTAGCAGCTAGGCAACGCGCGCGTGCGTACCAAACAAATGCACACGACGCAAACAACCAGACAGCTGATTACGCTGAGCTCGGGCGCGTGGCGGTTTCGCGTGCGGCTCCAGCATCTAATGTCTCGGGGAATGACGACATATGCCGCCAGCTTGCGCAGTTGGGAGAGCTGGTCAAAACCCAGACACAGATGTTGGTAGAGGTACAGAGATCGTTTGCGCGGTCGTCGGCTGATCAGCGTACATTTGACAATAACAGACAACCGATACGCTACGCGCCTCCGTATGCACCCTTTACTACTCCGTCACAATCCTACATCCCACCTTCCGCGCGCGCGCCACCGTCAGCACGCTCCCGCGTCGCGCCGCGCTGCTATGAATGTGGGAGGGAAGGACATATAAGTCGTGATTGTACGCTAAGGAGGGGTCAACAACAGGGAAACTTCCGAGGGGGTCAAGCATAAATGGGGAGAATGTTTTTCCACAGCCCCCGAGATTCCCATATATATTAGCGTCGCGCGCACTAACGGCTAATGCTGCGCCCTGCTGTATTGTAGAAATAGAGGGTAGATGTCTTGACTCATTACTTGATACAGGGTGCGATCTCAGTTTATTAGGAGAGAAACAGTGGCGAGCAATCTCACTCTCGCGCCGTTCGGTAGTAGTAAAGACGCCGTTTTCCACACTGTTATCAGCCAGTGGGCATTTCCTAACAGTGTTAGGGGCGATTAGATTAACGGTGGGAATAGGAGGCCGTACGTATTCTGTTGTTTTTCATGTCGTAGCTAATTTACCCAGACCGTGTGTATTAGGCGTTGATTTTTTGCGTGCAAATAGAGCAATAGTAGATTTCAGGAGAAATGTTTTGCAGCTGGGATCGGCTAGGCTTAAATTAGTCTCGCCTGGTAAGACGGAATCGCGCGCTACGCGGACGGCAGCTGTCACGTTGCCGCAGCGTGCGCGTGGGGGTGGTCCGCTAATAGCGGCTAAGAGTCTGAGCCAGGACGCGCGGTATCACCTTACACGCGTGCATGATCCCCAGCGGGCGTGTATAAGTGGGAAGTCGCGTTTTCCCACTCGCATCCTAACTAATAATCTTGACTCGCGTAATCGTTCAACAGCAAGTATAAATACTCACTCGCGTTTAATACGTAACGACACTGATACGCTAACCATGTCAGTCCCGAGTCCGCTGAAGGGGGAGAGGGGGATGTTTACGGTTGAGCGACCGAGCGCGATAAAACCAGATGTGAGTGCGACAGGCGAGCAGCGCGTCACGGGAACAGAATTAGATTTTCGACCAGCGGTAAGCCATGTGTTAGACGTTAGCCAGCAGAGCTGTATATTACAACTGTTGGAAGCCAATGCGGGTGTTTTTGCAGCATCAGATAAGGATTTGGGACGCACGACAGTTATGCAATTCAGAATAAATACAGAAACAAACCGGCCAATACGATGTAAACCTTACAGATTATCAGCCGCGCATGCACAAATCGTACAAACGAAAGTTGATGCGCTGTTGGAAGCGGGTATAATAGAAGCGTCCCAATCTCCATGGGCTGCGGGTGTACTACTCGTGCCTAAGAAGGGTGGTGAGTGGAGGATGTGTGTTGA
>NW_014577222.1:72059-83006 GCF_000485595.1 Priapulus caudatus | reverse complement strand
GTCGATTTTTTGCGTGCAAATAGAGCAATAGTAGATTTCAGGAGAAATGTTTTGCAGCTGGGATCGGCTACGCTTAAATTAGTCTCGCCTGGTAAGACGGAATCGCGCGCTACGCGAACGGCAGCTGTCACGTTGCCGCAGCGTGCGCGTGGGGGTGGTCCGCTAATAGCGGCTAAGAGTGTGAGCCAGGGGACGCGGTATCACGTTACACCCGTGCATGATCCACAGTGGGCGTGTACGAGTGGGAAGTCGCGTTTTCCCACTCGCATCCTAACTAATAATCTTGACTCGCGTAATCGTTCGACAGAGGGTATAAATACTCACTCGCGTTTAATACATAACGACACTGATACACTAACCATGTCAGTCCCGAGTCCGCTGAAGGGGGGGAGGGGGATGTTTACGGTTGAGCGACCGAGCGCGATAAAACCAGATGTGAGTGCGACAGGCGAGCAGCGCGCCACGGGAGTGTTAGACGTTAGCCAGCAGAGGTGTATATTACAACTGTTGGAAGCCAATGCGGGTGTTTTTGCAGCATCAGATAAGGATTTGGGACGCACGACAGTTATGCAATTCAGAATAAATACAGAAACAAACCGGCCAATACGATGTAAACCTTACAGATTATCAGCCGCGCATGCACAAATCGTACAAACGAAAGTTGATGCGCTCTTGGAGGCGGGTATAATAGAAGCGTCCCAATCTCCATGGGCTGCGGGTGTTCTACTCGTGCCTAAAAAAGGGGGTGAGTGGAGGATGTGTGTTGATTTTAGAAGGCTCAACGCGGTCACTGTCAAGGAAAATCATCCGCTACCCCAAATAAACGACGCAATTCATGAACTAAATGGAGCGCGAATCTTTTCAACATTAGATTTAAGATCCGCATATCATCAATTACCCATCGCACCGCAAGATAGACATAAAGCGAGTTTTGTAACAACGGGAGGACAATGGTCTTATAAATCCTTACCATTCGGGTTAGCCAACGGACCCTCCGCCTTCCAAAGGCTAATGCATTCCGTGTTACACGGGTTAGTGGGAAAAATCGTCATAGTATATATCGATGACATCATTGTGCATAGCGTAGATTTCGATTCGCACGTAAAGCATTTGTTACAGGTCTTCGAGAGGTTGCGAGCGGCTAATTTGAAATTAAAATTAACTAAATGTTGTTTTCTGAGTAAGTCTATTCAGTTTTTAGGGCACATCATCGATGAACGAGGAATTTCCCCGGACCCAGCGAAAGTACGCGCCGTACTTGATTTGCAGCCCCCTAAGACGGCTACCGATGTCAGAAAGTTTTTAGGCATAAGTGGGTATTACCGTAAATTTATAAGAGGATATGCTGCGATAGCACGCCCTCTAACGCTGCTAACGGGTAAGTCGGTGGTTTTCACGTGGGCAGCAGAGCAACAGGAGGCGTTCGAGGCATTAAAAACAGCTCTTACGACGGCTCCCGTGCTAGCATTGGCTGCACCCGACAGAGATTTTTCGTTGTATTGTGATGCTTCGAATCATACAGTCGCTGCTGTTTTAACGCAGGTAGGAGACGACGGCAGTGAGCATGTTATTCTGTATCTCAGTAAGCAGTTAGTGGGAGCGCAACTTAACTGGGCAATAATAGAAAAAGAGGCGTTTAGCGTTATATTTTCTTTAATGACATGGAAGGCATTCCTATATGGACGTAGAACAATCATCTATGTCGACCATAAACCACTCCAATATCTTATGACGGCGAAAACATTGACTAACGCGCGCTTACAGAGATGGGCGGTCATACTGTCTGGCTTTGACCACCATATAGAATTCAGACCGGGAGCATACAATGTTTTAGCAGACGGGCTCAGCAGGTTGGCGACAACCCCGGGGAAGGGGGAGGCTGCCAACAAGAGTGAGAGTGAGAGTGAGAGTGAAAATGACAGTGCAGTAGACGCGTGTTTTGCGGTCGCCGCAGTGCCAGCTAGCCACGGGGTCAACGAACCGCGGCAGCCTATAAATACCAACCCTCCATCGCGCGCGCCCCCTAGTGTTACAAATAGAGCAGAATTTCGCAACTTGCAAAAGCAAGACGGACAATTAGCAACCATTATAAATGTTTTGAACCAACCACATGTAGCATTAAGCCAAATTAAATTAATAGAGGCATATTATATGGAGGAGGAAATTTTATGTCATCTAATTACAACTTCCACTGCAGAGATCCCCGTTTCACAAGTCGTAATACCGCGCTCGTTAGTACAGGCTGTTATGTACGCGTGTCACTCGTCACCGCATGCTGCGCACCTTGGGTTTGATAAAACATACCGTAAAATAGCGGATAAATATTTTTGGCCACGTATGTATCAACAAATTCACAAGTATGTTAAGGAATGTGTCCCATGCAATGCTAGAAAATTGCGTAGAGTTAATGCGCCACTACACGAAGCCCCACTGCCGACAGCGTGCAATCAAACGGTTTCCATCGATGTGGTCGGGCCTTTACCGCTCACACCAGACGGATTTAGGTACATAGTTACGTTTGTCGATCTCTACTCGGCATATCCTGAGTGTTACTGCACGACTAACAAATCATCGGCGACGATTGCTGATTTAATCTTAAATTCATACATTCCGACGCATGGTTGTCCGTTAAGTTTTCTTACAGATCGGGGGTTGGAGTTTTGTAATTCCTTAATGAGGCGCATTTCAGAAGTATTCCGCATCCACCACGTCACGACGGCGCCGTTTCATCCCGCATCGAACGCGGTATGCGAAAGGTTTCACAGGACGATGAATGCGATGTTAGCCTGCTTAGTAACACGCGACCATAAACAATGGAAGCAGGTGTTGGGACCCATTCTTTTCGCGTATAGGACGGCAGAACATAGTACAAAAAAGTACAGCCCGTTCTTCTTAATGTACGGCAGATCCCCGGTACTCCCATTAGACACGCTATTGTTACCTCGTGACCGTCTGTATGCAGCCGATCCCGTGTCAGTCGCGTTAGATAACATGCAGCAGGCGTGCACGCTCATACACGAACGCACCGCGCGAGTACGGGAACGTAATAAGAAACTGTACGATCGAAAAGCAAAGGATCAGCAGTTTGAGGTGGGTGACGAGGTATACTGGTATAATCCTACGGTTATACCCGGAGCCAGTCGGAAGCTAGCTTCGTATTGGCGAGCGTATTACGTAATTCATGAGAAATTATCTCCTGTACAGTTTCGGATTAGACATGCGCGTACGGGTAATATGCGTACTGTACACGTCGACAGTCTGAGGTTCGCATATCCAACTGGAGTATGGGGTGAAACGCTAACCAATAATTTACCTCAACAGGGGGCAGCACTACCACCGCAGCGGGAGGAGGACCAACGGATGCCAGATGACAGACCCCAGCATGCGTACGATGCTGAGGATGGTAATACCGATAATAATGACGGGCGAATTTCCTTGCAGTGGGATGAGGAGGATGAGATTCCACTGGCTACACTCCGTGAACGCCAGGGGGCGGCACTTCATTCCCAGGGGGATCTTTAAAATGTATCATGTTTCTTTCAGACTCGTGCTAGCTGCGCTATGTTGGCATGTACTGACACCGGCAGTGGTCGACTCTACACTGCAACCCACGAACGGAGCGCTCTTTGTCAAAAAAGGCCAGCTATCAGTATCACAAAACACCTGGTTAATCGGGTTTGCCGTAAACACCTCAGCCTTAAACCTATACCTTACCCGAATGCATGTAGAGATTAACCGTTTGCAAACGCCTGTTTCTCCGTATAAGGTGATGCCTACTTATCCCGCTTGGAGTGGCGAACAAGCATTCGCGCATGATCTATATGCGATGCTTCAAACTCATTTACAGTGGTTTCTTCGTAGATACGATGCATTGAGTGCACGTGTGCATGGGTTGCATTCGTTCCATCGAACACGATCGGAGCGATCGTTGTTTGCGGGCGTCGGTAAGTTAGCAAAATGGTTGATAGGAAGCGCTACAGAGGATGATATTGAGTATCTTCAGGGCCAGCTTAATGATATGCAGATTTCCCAATCCCATCTTTCGGCTATTTTGGATGACAGCATCACTATAATAAATTTGACTCGTATAAATACTGAATTAAATACTAAACTTTTGCAGCAAGTTATTGATCACAGCAATTTTATCGCCGATCGCGTTCAATATATCACGAGGGAATTAGAAGATTTTGAGGGGTACACCTTGACGGAATTTAAATATTTAACCCGGATATATTTAGCCATAAATGGTCTGACACTTGCATTTGATCAGCTACAATCAACCATCGATGCAATAACACGAGCGGTCGATACTCTAATAGGGGGTAGATTGTCAACGGACCTCATCCCACCATAACCTGTTAGAATATTAACAAACATTCAATGTAACAACCACGTTACAAGGCAACTCCCCCTCATGCGACGCGGACTCCCCGCGACGCTGCATCCTTTCTACGCGGCGTTGCCCCTAGCAACCGTGGCCAATCAATAGCAGTATCCGCGTATGTATGTGAGTCGGCATATGAGCCTATATATCTATGCTACGGTGTTGCCCCTAGCAACCGTGGCCAATCAATAGCTCAGTAGCCGCGTATATGTGTATATCTGTGTATCGGTACGTGTCCCTATGTGTATCGACACCATGAGTGCGACGCCGCCGGCATGCTATAATTGAGTTACAGTGGCAAGTGCCGCTAAGTGGCCTATCACTTAGAAGGTACGTGACCAATTAGCCGGCGCCATGGTGAAGGATAGGGAATCCTCGGAGGAGTCCAATAATGCAGTTAGCGGGTCTCTTTGAGGTCCGAGAGGATCCTCGAAGGGGCCCGGTAATAGGATTAGCGGCAGTCTTTGAAATCCGAGAGGATCCTCCGAGGAGGTCAGTAATATAGTTTACGCCGAGCGTGACAATAAGCCGGCGCCATGGTGAAGGTAGGAGCAATCCTCGGAGGAGTCCAATTCAAATGCAGTTAGCGGCGTCTTTGAGGTCTGAGAGGATCCGAAAGGGCCCGGTAATGGATTAGCGCAGGCTTTGAAGCGAGGATCCTCCGAGGGGTTCAATAATATAATTATCTCGAGCCCAAGGGCTCGGGATTGTGAAACGGCGCATGCGTGGTTCGCGGTCGTGCCCGTGTATAAAAGGCGGAGCGCAAGAAAAGTCGGGGAATTCGTTCCCCAACCAGGCTCGGATACGCACGACCGACACAAGCTCTGTACTCTGTACGTGAATATGGAAATAGTAAACTCAGGCTCTAACTTCGAACCATGCGTATAACTGGCTTTCGCTTTATCTATGTCTTTTGGCTATGCATACAACATTAGAATCTCACCTATCATAGTAACGTAAGAAACATCGTTACATTTGGTGCCGTGACCAGGATGGCTTGCGGTGGACAGGTGCGGTTGACGACGCCGCCACATACGTCGCCTGTGGGTGCGCCGTGTGCGCCGCAGCCGCCTGCACATGCATCGCCTGCCAATGAGCTGCCCGTGCCTGGCGCCGTCTGCAAGGAGGCTGCCCGCGCCTACGCCTGCGCGGGGGGCTGCCTGCGCCTGCATCGCCTGCTCGGTCGGTGCGGCCTACGCGCGGCGCCATATGCTATGATAGCGCCATCTGCCCCTGCACGCCTGCATCGCGACGCGGGGCCGGACAGCCTACCACGGTCCCACCGCCGCACGCCCGGTTCATCGGCACGCGCGCGCGCCGCGCCAGCCCTACACCGAGCCGCGCCAGCCCTACACTCGAGCCGCGCAGCCTACACCGAGCCGCGCCAGGCCTACACGAGCGCGCCAGCCCTACACCGAGCGCGCGCAGCCTACAACGAGCCGGGACGTCCCTCGTCAACGCTCCCCACGAACTCGTGGACAGCACTCGGCTGGCCCCATCCAGCAGGGCCCTACACTGGGATCTTTGTCAGACCGTCGCGACGACGAGCATCTTCAGAGGCGGCTTCAGCTCGAAGATGAGAACGGGAGTGGCCACGCTCGCCCTCCCCAGGAGTGCTGCGTCTCCCCGTCGGGTCAGGGACCGCAGCCGACCCGACGGCCAGATGAACTCGAGCTCGGCGAGGACGCCGACACTGAACTGCAGTTCGACGTCGAGCTCGAGAAACGGCTCGTCCGCAACCCACGATCGTTTACGGGACTTATTTCACCCCTCGTGGTGGCCGGTCACGCCGACGCGGCGAACTACGAAATCGTCAATTGACGACGGCGGCGACTCGATTCCACCAACCCACAACCGGCACACATCCGCCGGACGGGCGAATGATCGCGGCGATGGATGCCATATGTTAGAGCCGTTCGGGCAACCGCCAGCCGACGAGCCCAGGAGCAAGATCAGGAGGACGACGTTGGCGGAGGAGCGACGATAGGTCCTCCCCGGTATTGTATTGTTATGACAGTATGATATTGTATTTACTTTTAGCGGTATTATCTGTACGGCCGGTTATTGTATTGTATTGTATTTGTACGGTATATTGTACAAGAGTATAGTGCGGGTATATTGATTCTATTGACTATATGGAGATTTTATTGACTTATATTGTATTGTATTGTATTGTATTGACGGCATTGTATTGTATTGTATAGCATAACATTTGTATTGTGTAGGCATAGATTTCATCGACGGATCCATTCCATTTAGCGTATTACGGAGAAAATTAGCGGCCTAATTCGGGCTATAAATAAACAAACGAAGGAAAAAAAAAAATAAAAAAATTTAAATAAATAAATAAATAAATATGTAAAATCAAATAGAATAAGCATGCGGCCAGCCGGGAGGCTGGAAGTCGATGTCCACTTTCGTAAACATCGGTTTAGTGGGGGGAGAAATGTAACAACCACGTTACAAGGCAACTCCCCCCCCTTATGCGGCGCGGGAATCTCCCCGCGACGCTGCATCCTTTCTACGCGGGTACCAGATTTACCAGATGCCGCTATGGCACTGACCGGGCAGCCACGTTATAAACTGCCCCGGCTATAATACTGTGCAGTATTATCAAGCCCTTGAACATTGCCAGGAGGCAGCTAACAACGACAACGACGGGCAACAGCCCAGCGGACAGCGACAATCAGCGCCGCCGCCTCCGCCGCAGACAGGCGCCAACACCGCATGCGCCTACGCCGACTGCGCCTGTGCGCATCTGCGCCTCGGCACCTCCGCTGCCCGCCTGCACACGGCCCGCCGTGGTCTACGCCAGCAGGCGCCGGTGCCGCCTGTGGATGCGCCGGTCTGCGCCGTGGCGCCAGCACCATAGCAGCGGCGCGCCGCCTGCGAATGCGAGGTCTGCGCCGCAGGGGCCGGAGAAAGGCGCGCTCCCGCCCCGCGCAGGCACGCACGAACGCGCATGACGGCTGTATATAACCCTACGCCTACGGAGCCGGCACACAGATACCCCAGCGCGACGACGACACCTCCCCGGAGGACTCGCACGACGATCCGTGGAGCCCCGCCCCACCCCCGACACTACTACAACGGGCGCATCGTGGGACGGGCGCAAACTCGATCAGTCATGTACGAGTTCGTCGTCGGCGAGGAAGACGATCCGGTGACAACAACGTTTAATCCGCGGACACGTCCGCAGATGGCCGTAGCGGCCATCTTCGAGGCCATGTCGTGAGCGGCCGCACCCCCAACGGGGCCGACCACCAGGCGGATGACGACGGAGGAGGAGGGCGAACGCTGAGGGCCTATCAACAATAATCCCTGGGACGAGTAGGTACCTTCAGGACAAGCGGCAGAAGGGAAGTCCTATAAGCATAGGGCCATCAACGTACTGTGTTATAATCTGTAATTATATTGTCTATTAATGGACGCCTTTGCATTCCGTGTCATAGTATTGTATTTATCGTGTGTACATGTATTGTGTATTAATTATAATATTTGTATCACCATCATTAGCATGACGCGGCGTCGACCCCCCCCGCCCGGACGGCCAGCCAGGAGGCTGGATTCGATGTCCACAGGGCGGACATCGTGTTAGTGGGCGGGAGAAGTGTAACAACCACGTGTTACAGGCGTGCTCCCCCCCCCTCACGGTGACGGCGGGTCGCGCGCGGCGGTCGACAGAGGCCATCGCCGAGGCATGTTACGGCGCACCCCTAGCAACCACCTAGCAACACCGCGATCAATACGGCTCTATGCCAATTGCGTCTGCGGCGTTGGGCCCTAGCAACACGAGCGATCAATGCAGCTGCCGCGCCGGCGGGCGGCGGCAATCCAAGATTGCGCGGCGCCGCGCTGTCCACACGCTGCCGGGGCCGCTTAGTCACCACCTGTTACGCACCACGCCAGCTGGTCAGGGGATTAGCACCACCTTCCCCAATTAGCGGTGTGTACGTGGACCGTGATTAGCGGTACTGCCTAGCGTGTGGACAGGCCGTGATGACCCGGCGGCTATTCAGAGCGACTTTAGAACCGCCTCGACCGTGGGTTTTTGCCGGGACTGGATTACATGCGCTAAACAGCCGTGAAAAAGCTGTTAGCGCATGGGGCAGCGGCCATTTTGACTGCTCGTGACGCGTTTTGCGTGGATAGGCGGAGCACCTCCCGGACGTGCCATGGCAGAATAGCGGGTCGCTCCCGTTAGGCGCCGCCACCGTCCAGTGCGAGCAGGGTGAAGCCAAGCGAAACGCGGATGCGCGGGACACGCGTGGTTTGCGTGGGACATAGGCCACGCTGGTGGCATGTACCGACGTGCGTGGGGGCGCCTATAAAAATGGCTGCGCGAGCGGCTCGGGGAATCCGCCTCCCAACTTCAGACGCGACCGCCTGTGCACTGTAACCGTGGAAAACGAATTAAAAGAGGCAACAGTATGGTATTTACTCTCTGACTTGTTCTTGTCTATGTCTTTTGGCTACACATACGAACATCATAACCTACATTGTATAGTAATGACAAAACAGTTGCTACACTGGTAGGGGGAGGGAATGTAAGCAGGACAAAGTCCACGCCGGGAAGGCGATGGCGGATGCGAGAATGGTGTTGGGGTGATACATGACACAGGAGCGGGCGAGTCAGCGGTCGGCACGAAGATCAAAGCAGAGCGACTCGATATGGCGCAGCTAGGCTGGGAATCGCAGTCATGAATCTCCAGAGTGTGACAGGCGGCGCGCACGGGCTGACCCATGGATAACGGTGCTGACCGATAGATGGCCGTGTTGGACACCATGGTCGCGAATTGGTCGTGGCGCTGTTCCAAGTGCGCACACGCGTCCGCAAACATATTAGGTAGCGGAAGATGTAGTNACAATGTCGTTATAAATTGATATTCGCTAATCATGTATGTATTGTTGTTGCAGAGGCAGTCCGTATGTATGTAGCGGACCTTATAATACGTAGAATACACATAAGGATGCATGAGTGTTCAGGGACAAAATACTAATGTTAAATGTACTACAGTCCCGCTTAATTGAGAAACGCGGTTGCGACACTATAATGGCATGGCAATTATATTCGAATAGCACCAGCAACGGAATGCTCAGGTGCATTAATAATAACGAATTTCATAACGAATTTCTATTACTTCACTACCTTCACAATATCCGTACCTAAGCTGCAGCTACTGACCTTTCTCCCCTCACTGTCATGTAGTTTTCAACGATACAACGGATCACGCAGAATTCACCATGAACACCGATACAGTGTTCCTACAACTGTCAGGGGTCGCCGGCGCAGACGCGTGGGAATCGGCGGAGGACGATACCCCCGCCAGAACGCCGACCTGGCCGCCGCAGTACCGGCCGAGCCTGCCGCCAGGGTTCGGCAGAGGAGTGGGGCTTGGGCCCTTGTGGGGCGCAGGCCCACCACCACGCGGCGGAGTGGGCCGGGCGCGCCAGTGCGCCAGCGCACCCACTCCCATCGTGGGAAGAGGGAGAGGCTGTGGTTGGCCGCGGCCAGACATTTGGAGTCGCCTGGGGGTGCAGCGACCGCCGCCTACCTCCATGCGACAGGCGCTGGCACAGGCCATCATCACCACCGAGGAATCGACGCAGACGACCTGTGAGCGGTGCAACTGCACGCACCCAGTGGGGGAAATGGCCCCGCGTCAATGCCCGTGGGAGGAGCCGTCGCGCTCCACCCCGGTCACACGCCATGCGACCGACTCGCCAGCCTCGCCGTCACCGAGGGCACGTCCACCCCACTCGCCACCACCACCATACGGCGACAGGGAGGCGAGCATGCGATACCCGCCACCCCCGCCGCGCTACGCGGCATCGGTGCAGGAGAGCGGCGCTGCCGACGACGAGGCCAACAACGACGACGAGGGCAGGAGGGCGCGCCAGCCCATGTACATAATAGTTATTCCCCGCTAGTATGGGCGTTGTATAGTGTATAGTATAGTGTAGTGTATTGTATAGTTGTGTGTGATGTATAGTGTGATGTAGAATAGAGCCGCAAAGAAACCGAATAAAAAAATACATATATAGAAAAAAACAAAATAAAAGAAATAGTTAAATAGAAAAATGGATGTTGTTTACGATACGATCGCTGATCGGACGATCACCGACCGACCGACCGGGTTCGGAAATAGGTTGAGAGAGGTGTGCGTGGGCATACCTGCGCGCTACACGCGCGTTTTCGTAGCATTGGGTTCTTGTGTGCGGCTAGCATTGCGCGCAATATTGTACGGAACTTTTGACTTGCTCGCGATATGTATTTAATGAACGCGCGGCATGATGCGCGGCATTTAAATGGGAAGGTAGCAACGGCATTCGTTCGAGATTGCCAGTTGAGTTTCGTGCGTTCGGTATAGCGGAGCTGCGCGTCTTTAGCTACGTCACCAATCGATTGTCTCCGCGGGCGAAATTTCGGGTCCCCATCGATGACAGCCAGGAGGCTGTGACGTGACGATGATTGCATCGTCTGATGGGGGAGGGAGGAATGTAAGCGGGCAGATTGCAGATGCCACGAGAGAGAGCGATAGCGATGCGGGGGAAATGCAATC
>NW_014577222.1:63858-72049 GCF_000485595.1 Priapulus caudatus | reverse complement strand
TTTGGCATGTCCAGTGGCCGGAGGAAGTGGAGAAGGAAGCGAAGAAGGAAGCTATAACGAGAGGCGACGTAGAGGAAAAGGGCGCGGCGTATATAAGGACGAAGCCTTGCTTCTCGGGGCTCTTGTTAGAAGACACCGATCGAGAAAGGTGTAAGTGCGTGATACGGTCGCTATGTAATTGAACGGTCTTGCTAGTCTGTAGCACATTGAGTTTCTATGTGATATTATGTATAGTAAAACACTACTGAACGCTACTTCTCGTCTTGTCTGTCTTTACTTGTCTCTAGTTCATTACAGAACAGATTAAACAAGGTAGCGCTAATAACGTGTCTACAATATGTAAGCAGTGTAGTGAGTCTTTGCCTCATTATAGATAGAATGATTATATCTTCCAACAGTTAACAGCTTGTTGCCCCGTAATGAGAATGACGCGCTGCATGATGAAACACGAATCAATGTCTACACGATCGTCACCGACTCGATTCAACGCGTGTTGATATGGCATCGGGTGTCGTTGTAGTAGCAACATCACGGTGCGTATCTTCCTCATAAGCCGCATCGTGCGAGTTATGGGGCGCGTTGAGGACATCACCGTAGCGGTGAAAACGCCACCTTTGTGCGTAAATATGTAGAAAAACGCCAGCACCAACGCTTCGTGCATACTGGGATGGGTTAGGGGCTCTTGGGAGGCTCTAACATCGCACAGGACTCGTTTTAGCAAGGTGAAAGAATTAAGTCCGAGCGCGGAATAAACAAAATCGTAAAATAAAACTACATTTAACTAACAACACTAATTTACTGCATAAAGATGTGTTGCGTGAAGATATTCAGGTAAAGCGACGTGTGTATACTTACGAGCTTAATTTCCAGCCATCCAGTCACGGGTGAAACGGGAATGATATACTATACTCATTTCTCATTACATGATTGTTAAAAAGAAGCGTTTCTTTTTCAATGCCGTAACCTGAGCAAATTCCTAGAGATGGGGGACATATATACTGTCATAACCTAGCCGAATACTGACTCTGTATTATTTTTTACGGTTTCAAGAATTTATGAAATAACCCCCGTCCCCGTGCTGCGTAGGATTAGACTAAAGAGATTATTAAGTATATTATCAACACAAATGCTACCGCTGTGACCGGCGTTGAAGGCCTGGTCGAAAATTTGATTCACCCAAACGAATGAAAACGTTTATCGCAAGCTTGTTTTGTGTGCGGATTAAGTCCGTGGCAGCTTAGGGCAAAGTTTATAGACTTGTATTAGTGAGAATTCAGCATAGAACTTTTGAATGTTGTCGACACGACGATTGTGTGATATCGCGATTCTCACACGGATTAGCAGTGAAACGCCGTCACTCGTGAATCAAGGACACCTACTCACAGATGACATGCGGTTGCCCCGAGTCAAGACATCCCATCCCATCATGACGTCAGCCGTAGCAAATGGTCCGGGCGATACTCCTCATGAGAAGAACACCACCGAGGGGGGATGAGTTTTATCTCGTTGCGTCTACGCAAAATTATATATGATCTAAGTTTATCGAAAACAAATTCGTATAATTGATTCACAAAATTCTGTAGTGAAGCAATAACTAAGTGATTAGAAGGTGGACGCACGCCGGTCGCAGGGACACGTCTCATGCACTTTTGGTCACTCGCCTCGTTATAGGCAGTTCGATACTGGTACCGCCAAGTACGAGATTCTGGGTAGAACAAAAGACACCCTCCCCCTCTCGTTAAAAAGAGCGACAGTAGCCATTTTCGGACCAAAGCGTGGCCTTGTTTCGTAGACTCATTAACCTGGAAGGTTTTAACGCGTAGCACTAGTTAGATCACGTGGCACATCCAGACTTGTATAAATAGAGACGCCTTTCCGATAGAGAGTAGAGAACCACCTAGTCGATCTGTGAGTATTTTTGGTCAAGCGCTTAGACAGCGCATGACCGTTCTTGTATGTGTATATGTTTCGTAGTTTAGGTCTTACCTTATTCGTGTTACAGTATGCGTCTTAAACGTATGTCTTAAAACTCCGTTTAAGACTGGTACTTATATGTGCGTGTGTAAACTCATTTTAGAGATCTTGCATTACGTATGTAACTAATAACTTGTCTCTGTAAATTTGTGTAACAATTAAATAGACATTTGTTTGTACGTTATACTTCCGTGTCTGTCTACTATCTCGTGCCTACCTCAGGGTACACATAAGTGCCCGTACCATAGCAGAACCTGGGCGTACACTATACATCGACACGAGCCACACACAAGAGCTCACGTATATGAGCGAGAAACACGTTCATTACAATTCGACCGTAATTCAATTTGCATATCTAAGTCACTGGGCTTCAGCAGCGACAGGTGGACTCTGCTGCTGGAAGACGATACAGATTCAAGGATAATGGCATAAGTAGTCTAGCTGGTGCTAGTATGCTGGACTATGTCCGAGTTGGGTCTTGTGGTGTGGAAATCAGCGGGGAACTACCACACTATACTCCCTTGAAAATACACAGAGATCCATGAGAGTATGCGTAGTATGAACATGCTAATTGGCAAATAGCTCAATTACTAACCATCATTCGCATATTAAGACGATTATTGTTTATGCAAATAGATGCTCTCTTGACGATAGGCATGAATACACCTCTTCTCTCTCACTTAATACTCTTTCAAATAGTCACGGAGAAAAGAAGCTGCACTATTATTCATTACCTCCGCCAAGGAGTTGGCAGGAGGTTATGTTTTCACCGGCGTGCGTTTGACTGTTTGTTGGTTTGTGGGCTTGTGGGTTTGTGTACAGCCTAACTGAAAAAGTTATGGATGGATTGTCATAAAATTTTCAGGATAGGTCCAAAATCGCCTAACTTAGAATTGAATTAATTAATTAATTAATTAAATTTTCAGGATAGCTCAGAAATGGGGTAACTTAGAATTTATTACATTTTGGTGGTGATCCGGATCCAATTAATTATTTCATTAATTAATTAATTAAAAAAATTTCTAGGATAGGTCAGAAATGGGGTAACTTAGAATTGATTACATTTTGGTGGTGATCCGGATCCAATTAATTAATTAACTAATTAATTAATTAATAAATTTTTTAGAACAGGTCCGAAATGGGGTAACTTAGAATTTATTACATTTTGGTGGTGATCCGGATCCAATTAATTATTTCATTAATTAATTAATTAAAAAAAAAAATTTCACTTCATTCATTAATTAATTAACTAATTTTTTTATAATGAGACAATTCAGCTGCCTTGGCGGAGGTCTGTGCTCTCCGAGTGCTCTAGTTTTAGGAATGCATTCAACACGCGCCAGCATTATTACGAGTAGGTATTCACTCAAGCAAACAATTCCAAGCACGTAAATTCTCATAGATGGTGTCATTGTAGAATGCATATTATTACAAATGTATGGTAATAAACGTAACAAGATGCTGACTGGATAGAACATTTTTTTTATTTTCGCAGACATCAATGTCTGCGGAGGTGGTCGTTACAGCTGCACTCGTGTCTGCGTTGCGTACATATTCCCACTTCAGATTTTCAAGTATAGTCAATTCACCTCCCCAAAAAATTCATCTGTTCCTTTAGGATTGTTTGCCCGGAGGCGCTACGCGGTGAGATGACGTCACGCGATAAGATCGCTGCTATGGAAGAGCCGAAACAAGCTGTGTCTCCAATATTCTCGCTCACTTCAACACGTCGTTACTCGTTACGGAAGAGATTTCTCGAGTTTTTAAACCCGGATGGAAGTGGGTAAGAGATGTGTCGCCGGTTATAAATGGCAATGCTACTAAACCGTTAGACTTACTATAATAAAATATTTATTTATAAATTGCACGATGGTTTGGTGCATAAATTGCTACCGGTTAACCTAGTTAAGCTGGGTTTACACTAACGATTTTAGGCCGATTTTATGCAGACGACTTGGCGTTTTTCGTCTTTCTGCCACCTCTCTATAAATATTCAAAGCGCTTACGTTATCGACCGCGAGGCGGCAAACGTTTCAACATTTGACCCGTAGGCACCCGCGGGGCGACGCCGATACCAATTTTTGCATGTATTCCACGCCGCCAGCGTGGCGCCGACAGCAAAAACGTGCTCTTCTCCTTGCTGTTCTCTGATTGGCCACTTGGCAAAAAAAACGTCCGATTCGACCGCTCCGAGTCGGCGAAATTAGTTCTAATTTCCCAACTTGCTGCGCCCGATCGGTTGGTCGTCCAACTTTTGCGTTTACACTGTTTCAGTTGCCAACTGGCGAAGTTCGTACAATTTGGCAATTCGGCAACACAAAATCGTCACACAAACTCGCAACACAAAATCGCAACACAAACTCAGTAAGTATATATAGTGTCAGTAATTAGTAACCAGTGTCAGTAATTAGTCTTCGAAAGAGTTACGACATGCAGCAGAGCAAGTCAAGACACGCATATATATATATATATATATATATATATATATATATATATATATATGCGTGTCTTGACTGATACCGCAAACGGCAATAAAAGTATATTGCTCCGTCGTATCGGATCTCACGGAAAGTTCCTTCAAGCGTTGCTCGCGAGAAAACGACGCGACCCTTCCCGTAATATAAACCTTGCCATCGGGTTAGTGGGGCTGCCCCGTGTGTTAGTGTGGCTGCCCCGCGTGTTAGTGTGGCTGCCCCGTGTGTTAGAGTGGCTGCACCGTGTGTTAGTGCGATGCACCGTGTGTTAGTACGATGCACCGTGTGTTAGTACGATGCACCGTGTGTTAGTGCGGCTGCACCGTGTGTTAGTGCGGCTGCCCCGTGTGTTAGTGCGGCTGCCCCGTGTGTTAGTGTGGCTGCCCCGTGTGATAGTGTGGCTGCCCCGTGTGTTAGTGTGGCTGCCCCGTGTGTTAGAGTGGCTGCCCCGTGTGTTAGTGTGGCTGCCCCGTGTGTTAGTGTGGCTGCCCCGTGTGTTAGAGTGGCTGCCCCGTGTGTTAGTGTGGCTGCCCCGTGTGTTAGAGTGGCTGCCCCGTGTGTTAGTGCGGCTGCCCTGTGTATTAGTGCGGCTGCCCCGCGTGATAGTGTGGCGTAGAGTTATAGTTAGCGATAGGGATTAAGATTATAAGGATTTAGATTAGGATTAAGGTTAGGCCTCTGATGCGCATGCAGCACGATAATAAGACATCCCCGCGCTGCATTACGTCTAATCGCAATCCGTCGACCCGCTCTTGCAGCTTAAGCGGAGCCTCTATTTCACGGGCTTCGCAAATGAGTTCCCCTTCTCCGTTACCTGCCGCGCGCGCGGAAACCACGCGTGCGGCTCTGCATGCGCGCTCGTGGCTGAACGAACACACAGCACGCACGCTCGCTGTGCACGCACGCACGCACGCACGCACGCAGCACGCACGCACGCACGCACGCACGCTATACACCGACTAACAGCTGTCTGCCGCGGCGAATATAATGTCTTTCCACGTTCGATATATTAGTTTGTGATATCGGTTTTCGCTCCAGCGAGCACGCGCGGACACTATACGCGGCAGGATGTTTCTGCTGAAGAGTCACAGCCGCTGCAAGCGGGTGCTCGCATATATACAGATCCGTGCATAGCGATCGAACGCCTAGCCCACGTCGGCATCCCGAATGCAGTTATAACGCGCATCGGCAAATGAGAGATTCAACTAGACTGGTTCCAGACCGTCTCCGCAACCGTGAGGCCACGAGGCTTTATGGCGATGTTATGTCAGTGCGAACCGTGGGCGACAGTCTACGCTGACACTTCACACGGGTAACAAAGTTAGCCGGCCGTGCTCGCATCTGATGCGTGCGTCGGCCTCCTCTCTCGCTGCCAGTGTGTAATGCAGCGGCAGGAACACGCCGATTACGTCTAGCTGATTACATTATTCCGTCGTGTATGACGTCTGCGCTGTGTCGCTTGGTGCATTACGCCACTCACGCATAATTCACTTTTCGTACCCGGCATACATATATACGTCGGTTTGGTGATGTGCGTGTTGCGCGGTAAAGAACCACAAAGACCCTTGCGGCTGCATAATTGCACGTCGCATTAAAATAACCCCATAGCGGCGGCGGCGACAACGACGACGACGACGACAACGCGGCAGAAATCGTTCAAAAATTCCGACTAGAAATCATGCATTCCGGGAATAATACGAAATCGTATTTCCTGCCAATTTTTTCCGCGCCGGACGATTTTGTAATCCTACATACGTAGAATGCAGATTCGCCTGAAACGCAAAATCGATGCCCGACGAATTTGATTGTAAGTATTACTAGAGCATCGTTACGAACAAATTGTGCATTCTTTTTTCAAGAGCACAGGATCTCGCTGCGTACATATCTCTCTTCCGGCGCGCATTCATAGTCCCCATTGTCGTAATACATATATATATATATATATATATATATATATATATATGTGTGTATATACGGTGTGTTGTACATGCGGTCAATTTAGAGTCATCTCTATAAGCAGTTCCGTTTCTCCTGCTGAGTTTACGACAGAACACTCCTGCCGCAAAAAAACGCGGTGGTGCGTTTCTGCTGTTATAACTATCAGACGATTCCCCCGAACATCAGCCGTAGATTTACACATACACACACACGCGCGCGCGCGCACGCACACGCACACGCACGCACACGCACACACACGCGCACACGGCACGCGCACGCACACGACACGGCAGCACACACACACACACACACACACACACACACACACACACACACACACACACACACACACACACACACACACACACACATAATACGTATATGAAAAAAGAAATAAAGACAAATAAATATTATATATAATAAGAGTGATAGCCATCGATTATCTTTCTTCTATCTGGTATTCGTGAACCGATACCAATAAACATTGCAGTGTCGAGCTCCTCGCTTTATCAACAGCGTGAGTGCCACCGCCATAATCTCTAGATCTTCAACATGTTCTGCTAGCATCTATGACAAATACGACATACGCATATACGCTCTCCTATGACACTATTTGTCATATGAAGATTCTTCCTATAACAAATATTGGCGAGTCAACTTCGTTCCGCTTTACAGCTGAAATTCACTGCTTGCGTTCATAATAGCGGTCATAAACTCCTATGATGCGCACAACACATACAACAATATTTGTCATATGAAGAATCTTTCTATGACAAATAGTGTCATAGGAGGCTGAGATCTTGCATAACCAAAAGAAGATAAATGGCTAAATGAGTGCTGCCATCTACATTATAAGCGAGGAGTCTGCACGCATTTTTACACGAGCGCGCATGGCTCGTACATCGCCCTCTAAACCATCTAAATGGAAAGAATGGATAGAGGCTAAACATTTCTCTATACACATGAAAGGTCTTTTTATTTCCTCTTAGAAGGTAGTTATGCACGTAAAAATACGATGATGCACCGGTACCTGCATAGAAAATAAACCCGAGCAAGGCCGCCACTCGCTGGTAAATTACATAGTAACATGGGAAAGCTAACCCGAACATGAAGCTGTGTATTACGTAACGGTGGGTGTGTGTGTGTAGTGTGCACAGGGCATGACTACCGCTATTACTGCGCGATTGGGCAAACTTAACGATTTATTTATACATCATATTTTATCATCATTGCGATGAAATAACATATTGATGCGTACGAATTTTCCCGCGGAAAGTTATAAAGAACAAAAATAATACTCGAGCGGTCGTATAGTTACCCTCCATGAGGTGTTGTTAACGTTATGTCGGCTGTAAAACCCCGCAACTAAAATTGGTACTCTAATGCGAAGAAGAGCCAGGGCACGCACTAATGATACGAGGCAGTCGTATGCTGCGCACATAAATATGATAGGTTTGGCGGATGGTGCTTTTTCATTCCTTACCATTCGCTATTTGCTTTTATTACCGAGTTCCAGGTACCGAGCGCGAGCACCCAAAGTATTTATAGGCGCAAGTAAGCCTACTCCGCAGTTTTTGTAACAACCCGACATACTTCGCTCGACAGAAGCTATTTGAATAATATACTATATCTCACAATAGCGCGGCTTAGCCCAACTAAAAACGCACACACGCATGTGCGCAAACATAAACACACACACGCGGGCACGCACACGCACACGCACACGCGCGCGCACACACACACACACACACACACACACACACACACACACACACACACACACACGCGCGCGCGCGCGCGCGCGC
>NW_014577222.1:57000-63848 GCF_000485595.1 Priapulus caudatus | reverse complement strand
CACACACGCAGTGCGCAACAATAACAACACACACGCGGCGACGCACACGCACACGCACACGCGCGCACACACACACACACACACACACACACACACACACACACACACACACACACACACACACACACACACACGCGCGCGCGCGCGTGCCCAGCAGTGGTGGCGCCAGAGGGGGAGGCTTAGTATAACTGCAGCTTCCCCATATTCTCCAACGCTACCCCTCCCATCCACCCTAATTACTATTAACTTAAAATAATGAGCTTGCCCTGCAAACGCAGCTTCGAGACGTGTTTCCTAGACTTCCTCCTTAACCAAATTGCCACCCCTTATATAGAAATTTTGGAACCGCCGTCGGCACCCAGTCAACGCTGCTCAACATGATTGAAGGGCCGGGCGACAGCGTCCAATTATTGACAAGGAACGTACATTTAAACAAACCGGCCAGATTAATGATAAGTGGCCGCAATAAAACGCACCCGTTCATGTCGTTACAGGCCAGCGTGCAGTATAAGCAGCTATAGGCAGTCGTGACAGCAGATTGTTCATATATATTGACCATGAAGACTGGCACAACCCACGCTGCCAATACTCGGCGCACTAGGTAAGCCTACGGCCACTCACTTCTTTCCTCTATACTAGATACCAGAAGTGAATAGGAATTTTTATTATATTTTTAACTTATTATTATTATCCCAAAATTTTGTTATTAGCATTAAAAAAAACAAAATTTTGTTTTTATTGACTCTTGTACATTTCGATAAAACGTTAAGAATTAAAATTTTCTTTGGAATAATCATCGTTGTAAAACGCCCCTCCCCCTTACGCTCCCGAAGCGTACGCCACCAGAGGTCGCGCCAGAGACGACGACAGGGTAAGCAAAGTTGACTTCCCACAAATGCACAGACGTGAGTAACACTCGCAGGATTCTACTGTCGGTGCCAGCCTGACTGAAGCCGCACCCGCGGGTTCATGCAGGGTGAGGCTGGACGAGCGGGCCTGTGCACGCTGCTATACGCGCGTTTGCTCCGGCTGCTCCGGCTAGTAATATAATCAGGAGTGTCATAATATAGGTTAGATATAGATATAGATACAGATACAGATACAGATATAGATACAGCTGCAGATATAGACTAAAATAGACTATATTATGACAATCCTGATATAATGCACGGATGGCGAGAAGCAATAATATGGTAACGATCGAACAGATGATGGAAACGTTAAGGTATATTAATATGGGTTGAGAGTGGGAACCTACTGGAGGTGCTATGCGCACAAAGTAACCTTTGCCTTGCTCCGCAACCTCCTCTTTGCCCTGCTCCGCAACCTCCTCTTTGCCCTGCTCCGCAACCTCCTGTTTGCCCTGCTCCGCAACTTCCTCTTTGCCTTGCTCCGAAACCTCTTCTTTGCCCTGCTCCGCAACCTCCGCAACCTTTGCCATCCTCTGCTATACCTGCCGTGCAGTTAGTAGCATAGTGCATTTTCTCGTATAGTAACTCTACTTTGTGTTTGATAACAACTCGCTCAATCCCCGCACACGTACCGTGCATAGCTATAAAGCTCACGCAACCAGCATTATCGACGCGACCAATGAAAGCTAACCACATATTCAGAAGACTTTATTAATATGCTCCGACAGTATCATGATTTGCGTCTGTGACAACGGGGAGGAGAACGTCATTCGTCTTCTGTTTACCTTCGATCTCGTCGTTTATACGTCGCATATCGCTACACGCGCACCAAAAAATGAACAAACTCAATAACAAAGGAAAAAACAGTAAAACACACTCTAGGTTGCACTGAAGCTTTCGTAGTTTTTTTTCTTCAAGGTCTGAAAGTCGATGCTTTGCGCAGAGTCGATCGACTTTAGATGTCGTTTCGTTCCGTATGCTTGCTACATACTTTATACTCACGTTATTTAAATTCGTGGCGCAGAGTCGCCCGAATCGGTAATTGTGTGAGAAATCGGAATCGCTTCGCCACTCTGAAATCAGACGACAAAAGTCGCACACGCCCCGAAGCTTGCCGTATGATAAGCTTTTACATATTAGCATTCTCCGCTGTGCATGCGGGGAAACCAGAGTTTTGCTGCGCTGGCGGACAGAGCCGCCCTCTATAATCCAAGGAACACATTACTAAAGGTCGGCGCACACCAACCGATTTTTCACGCGATTTGATCGGTCAGATAAAAATCAGCCGATATCGGGTAGGTGTGCGCGTTCATTTGTAGACGATTTTACTTACGATTATTTTTATCGGGTGATCGTTCCAAATCAAACATGTTTGATTTTGAACCGATTATTTAGAAGCGATTTTGTGTAATCCGACAAGATTTTGTAGTGTGCGCGTGAACTCAGAAAAATCCTCTACGATAAATATTGAACAGCCAATAGCTGAACGTGCCCGTGTCCCATGACATTCAAAATGGCGCCTACCATCGACAAAATAATGTACTATATAATAGTAGAAAGAGCCGAAGTGTCGTTTTCCGTATCCCCTCCGAAACCGTGCCACGTATTCTCACGCGAATCGAACTGGGGCCCCTTCTGGACGTCCCGAATACATTCCGCTACGTTAGAACGCGATTTTTCGATGGTAAGGTGGCTTTTTAATGCAATTTTCTAAAAAGTTATGTGCCCGAAGAAACTTCGGCATTCATCGAAAACCCGCACCAAATTTTAAGATCGCCAAATTAAGAGGCGAAAATTTAAGATCGCCAAATTAAGAGGCGAAAATTTATAAGAAACCCCAACGAGAGACGGCTGCAGTTGTATGTATGTGTGTGTGTGTGTGTGTGTGTGTGTGTGTGTGTGTGTGCGTGCGTGCGTGCGTGCGTGCGTGCGTGCGTGGCGCTGTGTGCGTTGTGCGTGTAATGTGTGTGCGGCGCCCGTAGTGGTGTTAAATGTGATATGAGAGTGTGGTGGGGCGCGCGTGTGATTGTGCGTGCGCATTGGCCCGATATGTGTCTGTGAATACGATGTGTGCGTGCGTGTGCGCGTGTGCAAATCATTTGACAACGGGAGGTGTAACGTGCCGCCTCGCAATGCTCTGACATTTAGGACGCCCGTTTCGATTGTCTAAGAGCACATCACACGGACACCACCTATTTTACCATCTCTTTGAAAGTTGTGTTAAACACTATTAATGTGTTTTCTCACGGGTTGTGTAAATGATAATATGGCTATACTAAATGTAGAGTTAAAGGTATCAATTAATTAAGCATTTTAATTAGGTGGAGCCTTCACCTAGCATAGCAAGCCACACTAAACGCACGCCAGACGCACGCACGCGAACGCACGCACCGCACGCGGCACGCGCAACACACGCACACATACGCAAAGCCATGGGCTGCGGTGCGCGTGGCCTGCGCACAGCTGTGAGGGCGAAATTTAACGAGAAACCCAGACGAGAGGACGGCTGCAGTTGTATTGTGTGTGTGTGGTGTGTTGTGTGTGTGTGTGTGTGTGTGGTGTGTGCGTGGTGCGGTGCGGTGCGTGCGTTGCGTGTGCTTGTGCGTGTGCGTGTATGTCGTGTGCGCGGCCCGTGGTGTGTGTAAATGTGGTATGTGTGTGCGTGGGGTGGCGCTGTGTGATTGTGCGTGCGCATGCCCGTATGTGTCGTTGGAACTACGGTGCGTGCGGTGCGTTGAGTGCGCGGTGTGTGGCAAACATTTGACAAGGAGGTGTAGACCGTGCCCGCGCGCATTACCCAGGCCTCCAGCTGCTCTGACAATTTAGGAACGCGCGCGTTTTCGATGTTCAGAGCACACACACACGAGACACACACACACAACACTATATATACCCATAACCTTTTGTGAATATTGTTAAACCTTTAATGTGTTTTCTCAGGGGGGATTAATCATATAATAACGCTATACTAAATTGTAGACCCCTAATGTAAACCCCTACTAAATGTAATTAGGTATAATAATAAGCATTATAATTAGGGGACGCGTTCACGCTAGCATAACAAGCCAACAGCTAAAACGCGACAGAAGCCGCGACGAACGCCACGCCACGCACACCGGCAGCGCGCACACACGCACACACCAAAGACATTGCGGCTGGCGGTGTATAAACAGCAAGCACTGCCGCGCACAGCTGTGAAGCGAAAAATTAAGACAAACCCCAACGAGAGCCGGCTTCAGTTGTGTGTATGTGTATGTGTGTGTGTGCGTGTGTGCGTGTGTGCGTGCGTGTGTGCGTGTGTGCGTGCGTGTGTGCGTGTGACGTGTGGCGCGTGCGCGTGTGTGTATGTATGTATGTATGTATGGCTATGTATGTATGTATGTAGATGATAGTATTATGTATGTATGTATGTATGTATGTATGTATGTATGTATGTATGTATGTATGTATGTATGTATGTATGTATGTATGTATGTATGTATGTATGTATGCGTGTGTGTGCGAGTGCATGTGCGTGTGCGTGTATGTGTGTGCGCGCCCGTGTGTGTGTGAATGCGGTGTGTGCGTGCGTGCGCGCGTTTGTGTGATGTGTGTGTGCGCGCGTGTGTGCAAATATTTGACAACGGGGGGTGTAACCCTGCCCGCCGCCGTCCACTGACTTTCGAGAAAATGGATCTGCAAAACTACTCAATGCATTTTGCTTTTTTTTAAGAATTTTACTTTTTGAATTAATGATGCTTCTAACCAGAATTATATTTTCAAAAATAATATCTAAATAAGTGAAATTGTACTATGAAATCCCCCATTCCCTTTTTTTTTGGAAAAATTGTATGTAATTTTAAGGTAAAATTTCAGATTTTATATATATTTAGATACAAATTTTTTTAAACAAATATTGATACATGACTCGAGTCTAAATATCAGTATTTTTCGTTTACTGTAAATACATCCTCAACTAAAAGTGAGAGATAAAATCACAAATGATTAAACCGCCATCCTCAAATCAGACCCCACTCAACCCCGTCTGGAGGACGGGTAATAGCTAGTCAATTTTATTGTAGGTGTGCGGGTGTTTATCGGAAGGCGTCGCGCTGAGCCGATTTTACAAACGATGAAGAGATTTTTTAATCGGACCGATTTTTGGGTAGGTGTGCGCCGGCCTTAATATGAAAGAATGTTACGAAGAAATAACCAGACACGGTACGGCCGCACATCGATACGATAGCACATCAGGAAAGGACACAGTCAGATATGAAGAATATAATCGCATTCTCCATCGCTCGTGGTGAACTGTGACTTCTGCGTTGTTTCGATGAGCATGCATCTATGACCGTGTCTTGGCGCACTTAGACCGCGACCCGCTGTTGGGAAATATCATGTATAAACGTATAGCATATAATGTATAATTGTATGAATATGTACTCTTGATGATATCAGATGATGTAGACTGTGAATGTGTAGGTATGCATGATGTTTAAGAAAAAGTCTCGGAGAATAATGGAAAGCCATCCCCTTCAAAAATCATTTACAAACATTTCAAATACACAATTTAAAATCAATTTTAAACATTTCAAATTAATTAATAAAAATACAATTTACTTTATATTGTTCGAGAAATTTAAATTCAAAATTTAAAATCAATTCACAGAATAACAAATCAATTTATTAACTTGCAAATTAATTCACAATTTTCCAAAGTAATTGCCTGATATACAAATTCCTTCACATCATTGTAAAAATTCATTTTCTAAACGTACAATTTATTTTCAAAACAACAAACCAATTTACTAACTTTTTTCCTAATAGTTTTGCACACGAACCGGAAACAACAGAGTGGGCGGCAAATTGTAAACGTTCGTAAGTGATTTCAGAGGTCTTGAATAGATTGGAAGTTGCATAAATTGATTGTTAAATGAGCTTTTTGATTGTAAACATTTATATATGTTTTGAAAGCTGTATGATTAATTTGTAATTTAAGCTATACATTTGTCGTTTGTTACCTAATAATTCTGAAACCAACAGTTAGATTCGCATTTCTGGTGATTAATGTTAAAAGTAATAAATTAATTTCAAACTTATAATTTCAATTGTTAGGGTGATGAAGCAAGATTTGAACATTTGTGAGTTTATGTAACATGTTCTCAATTAAATTGCAAGTTAGTAAATTGGTTTGTTGTTTTGAAAATAAATTGTACGTTTAGAAAATGAATTTTTACAATGATGTGAAGGAATTTGTATATCAGGCAATTACTTTGGAAAATTGTGAATTAATTTGCAAGTTAATAAATTGATTTGTTATTCTGTGAATTGATTTTAAATTTTGAATTTAAATTTCTCGAACAATATAAAGTAATTCGTATTTTTATTAATTAATTTGAAATTTTTTAAATTGATTTAAAATTGTGTATTTGAAATGTTTGAAAATGATTTTTGAAGGGGATGGCTTTTCATACAACTGTGCGGTTTTCTTATTGAGTCGATGTTTGAAAAAAGTTCCCTTCGTATAGTATGCTTTCGGGGAAAAAATTGCTTCATAACTCATGAAACTGGGGAGTCGGTGAGCAGACTTCTTTGTGCCGTCGCGACTTTTTGCCACGTTATTCGCTGCAATTGCTTCATGCTTAAAATGACTCCTGTTTTTACAAGTTGTTGAAATTTGAAGATTTTCTCTACGTTTTCCGTCCGGCGTTTGTATACACGTGCTATGAGAACGGAATGCTATGAGACAGGAATGCAGCAGAGGTTCGTGCGTGAGCGTCTCCGTGTATCTGTGTCCTCTCTCTTTCTCTCTTTCTCTCTCTCTCTCTCTCTCTCTCTCCTCTCTCTCTCTCTCTCTCTTTCTCTCTCTCTCTCTCTCTCTCTCTCTCTCTCTCTCTCCCTTTCTTTTTTTTTTTTTCGTCTTTTTTTACCCTCCTCCTTTCTCTCTTCCCCTCTTTT
>NW_014577222.1:54930-56845 GCF_000485595.1 Priapulus caudatus | reverse complement strand
CTCTCTCTTTCTCTCTCTCTCTCTCTCTCTCTCTCTCTCTCTCTCTCTCTCTCTCTCTCCTCTCTCTTTCTCTCTCTCTCTCTCTCTCTCTCTCTCTCTCTCTCTCTCTCTCTCTCCCTCTCTCTTTATCTCTCGCTCTTATTCCCACCCTCTCTCTCTCTCTCTCGCTCTTATTCCCACCCTCTCTCTCTCTCTCTCTCTCTCTCTCTCTCTCTCTCTCTCTCTCTCTCTCTCTCTCTCTGTAACATTTTCCTGGTATTGCCCGCATTGCGCTGCGAGAAATCCATTAGGCGGTATAATTAAATGTGGCTGTCAGGGCGCTGGGTAACGCGCGAAGATAACGCTTACAGGAGCTGATTGCCGCGCTACACGCACCGTCGATCACAGACCTTGACACGCTAAGCCGAACCCTGGACAGCCGCGCGCCCCACGGCGCCATGTTGTCACCCATTGAGGCAGATGAGCAGTCTCTGTTGACCTTTACATGCCCTGCTTCGCTTCTAGAGAGGAAGCCAGTCGCGGGTTAATGCGAGGACACACGGCGTCGCATGCCTGCCGTGATGGCACATTCCAGTGCCGATGCGCGAGGCACATGCGTTGAGTTTATCTCCCGCTTTAATGATCGACGTTGTCGCGATAGTGGGAATTACGCCAGGAAGTTATTGTATAGGAAGCTATTCTCTGACTTGTCACGACTTATTATTTTATTACGACTTGCCTTTCCTATCACGTTATTAAGTATTGCTGTCACTTTATTACGTCTGTTGGCAAGCAGGTGCGTCTGCACGCACGCGAATGCAGCCAGGCACGCACGCGCGCACACACACGCATGCATGCGCGCACGTACAGCGGCAGCGCATCGCTATAGCTAATCCTCAGTGGGTTTCCTCCAACCATTATTAGGATATATACAGTGCGTGGTTTTATTTCATGCCTGATTTCATTTGATCCTAGAGGTATTTTAAACCATTAAAACATTTTATAGATGCTTCCTTCTTCTTTTTCTTCTTCTTCATTCTGACTATACTTATAAAAAGTGTACATCGCTGCGCACGCTTTATTGCACGTAAAGACATTGTTAAATCGAAAACACTGCAGGCATTCGTGAAATCCACTTTGTAGCAAAAACTTCAAAGAGACGGCAACTTTTTGCGCATAAACTGAAAACCTTTCATTATTTCGCAGTATCATATTATTTTGAAAATGGGAATTTAAGATTCTACGCGATTATGATTCGCTTGATTTGCACAAGAATAAACCGAGAATAGTCTTGAAGTAAATAAAACACGTAAACATTGTATTTTGTCCCTTTGAACGCATAACATCAGCAGAAGAGCTTTCTTTTTATGTGATTCCACCTCGGCAAGGCCGTACATCTATAAGTCTGTGCTGTAGTATAGGGATATTTGACATGTGGAAGTTTCGTACAAGGCGAATATTGGGAACGAGATTAATATTATTATTCCTTGAACACAGGTACTGGATAGGACCCTTTCCTTTCTAAACGCATAATACATGGGCGGATCCATCTTTTTGAAAAAGGGGGGGGGTCCATTAACAAATAAAGGGCACCTTTTCCTGCTGAATTTTTCCAGTGTTTTAAAAAGGTGCCGAAGGCAGCTTATGCCACGTGTCTAAGGCCTAAAAAAATGTTTTTAATTGGTGCATTCTGAGAGCATCTGAGCAGTAAATTTGTTGCCTAGAATGCAAGATGGAATTTCAAATGTTTATCAGAAAATGGGTAATGCTATCCCCCGGGCGTGGAGGGAGGTGACCGCAACGTGGCAGCACTAGTGTTGGGATAGTGTTAGGATTAGGGTTAGGGTTAGGGTTAGGGTTAGGGTTAGGGTTAGGGTTAGGGTTAGGGTTAGGATTAGGGTTAGGGTTAGGGTTAGGGTTAGGTTACGATTAGGGT
>NW_014577222.1:23652-54806 GCF_000485595.1 Priapulus caudatus | reverse complement strand
TTAGGATTACGGTTAGGGTTAAGGTTTTTGCATCATGATATCTGTCCCCACACCATAGATTAATTTTTGTGGATAACAATGCCTATATATAGCGCGGCGATACATATATATTTAGTGTGAGTGTCGCTGTTGGCGGTGTTGAAGTGAGAGTTACCGTTAGGTTTAACGTTTTGAACGTCATCGTCAACGTTATCACGTGACCTCCCTCCACGCCCGGGGGATAGCAACACACGCAGAAAATGATCTATTATATGTTTTCCATTTTTTCCTTTTTTGTGGGTAAAAAAGGGGGGTCCGGACCCCCTGGACCCCCCTCTAGATCCGCTCATGTAACATCAATAGCTTTGTTTTTGTTAGACACCGCGCCACGCCGATACGGTAGGCGTAGATATGATAAACAATCAGTCGCACAGCCTCGTCGGGCTAATCACCCTCCTGTAGGCTGTAGCTTTTTTGAGCCTTTCACATTTCTTCTCTTCGAACTCTTTCACCTTCTGTTCTCTTGTACTTGTCCGCCTTCTTCCCCAGTTTACTATTATTCTTCCTTCTCATTCTTTCCAACTCTTCCACCTTCTCGCCTACATTCATCGCTCATTTACTATGTCGGCCTCTCTCACCGTCTCCATTCCTCTAACTCATTTACCTCACTTCTCTACCCTCATGAAAATTAATACGTCTGCTTTCTCTATCTCCTTACCTACTGTTCAACAGTTCAACCTGTATCGTTCCCGCCAACAGGTGTCGCTAGGAGTCGGTAAATCTCGTTCTGACAGCCGGGGCAATAGACGGGGAATACTGCTCGCCCGATATTCACTTATCGCAATATCGATAGCGGGAGAGTGCACTAAAGAACTGAGCAAAGGAGATGGGGTCCGTCTAGACACCATGATGGATCCTAAGTACATTGTCCGTGATATATCGATACGAAAGGATGTTTCATTGTCATAACAGTGCACATAAATCGTTGGCACTCATATAGATCTACATCACGTACAGATGCTGCAGAGTGTTGAGTATATGCCTTTATACTGATGGTTTGTGGTGTTACAGAAGCTGAAATATGGGAAAAGTATTCACTACATAGGTAAGCATGACTGACTAGCTCCAAAAAAACGGTCTTTGCTAGGCCTAGGCTATAGTATAGGGTTAGGAGACCTGTGTATATATTGACGTTAGTCACACAGCCTGGTGGGGTTAGACTGACTGTCATACTAAGTCGGCCTATTTTACCAGGCACCAGTCAAACGCGGTGACAGTACACCGTTGTTGGTGTTGCCAGTTTGTTTATCTCTGTTACCGTTACTGTTACGTGTACAGTCGTAGTCCTACCATTACTGGCATTAGCAGGCATTGCCATCAATCATGATCACAACTAAAAGTGTACAATCAAAAAATCAGTAATGATCAAAACTGCCCTTGTTGTTGTAGTGACTAGTGTTTTGTATTGCTGCTGAAATCGGCCATCACAAATCACAATCCGCAGTATTTTGACAGTTTTTGTTGAATCAATTCAATCATGAATATGCTCGGCCCTACCATTGCGACATTGGCACTAGTAGTACTTACTACTAGTAGTATGGGTTCAAGGATAGAGAACATGGGTCCCAATAAAACCAATGTCATTTACATCAATATAAATATAATATTATATCAATATAATAGGTTAGGGTTAGGGTTAGGCACATTGGTTTTATTGGGACCCATGCTCTCTATCCTTGGGCCGTAGTATGCGGGGATTTGCATACTTACACTACAGGATTTTAATCTCATTCCATTACTTATTAGTCAGTACTTTTCATGCCTAATACGTCAGGTTTGATTTGATTGCATTAATTCATAAGCGATTGGTGGCGTTGTGGCTGAAATTGGCAGATGAATGGTGTTGGTGGAATGTATATGAAATTGGCAGATTCTCGTGATATTTGGAAATCGCACATTTTTTGGAGTGATGTATTTCTGATGCTGTTGCTACAGTAAGTGACAGATTGGGTATACCATACAGAAGCAACCAGGTCATGGCTTTTATTCGAACATGAATCAACTTGTAATAATTACATGCAGACATTTTTTTCTGTTCTCTGATATGAGCCAAGAACTTGCACACTCACTAATTATGTGATTATATTAGATGACAGAACATTTGCCATTACTGCATGCCTTTACATGTGCAATATGTCTATATTATCTTGCAATTAATTATTTGTATATATATTTGCAAGTTTCTTTATATTTGCCTTTTCTCCATTCTTAGGCTATCATCATCATATATATATATATATATATATCTGTGCTGCCAAAAAAACTTTACTCGTTCAAGCCTTGTCTAAATTAGTCCGTTTCATGGTTCAATCCTATTATTTCGATTCTTTCTCCTACCTGCATGAATGTAATATTAAGTCTTCTTATTTTACGTTACCCTTTACTTCCTGCGATCAGTTGTCCTAAATGTCCTTGAATAGATGCTAATCTTACATGGGATGTGCCCTGGAGGTTTCTGACCCAATTCTGGTTCATGTAAAATATATTATAATATATATATATATAATATATATATATATATGGACTTTGCATACAACTCGCGGTATCAACTTAAAATTATACTTTCTAAAACACCTCAAGTGTGTATTGCATCTCACTCATCTACTACTTTTAAAGCTATGAAATGATTTTGAGACTGTGTTGTACCATATTACAGTATTCCTTGCTAGGTTGTATTTTTTCATCTATATATATATATATATATATATATATAATATATATATATATATATATATATATATATATATATATATCATTACTAAAGGCCGCCGCACACCAGCCGATTTTTACAAACGATGAAGCGATGACGCGATGAAGCGATGAAGCGATGAAGCGATGTAGGTGTGCGGCGCACACCTACGATAATTTCTGCAAGGTGAATGTCATGTGACACGGGCACGTTCAGCTATTGGCTGTTCAATATTTATCGCACACGATTTTCCTGAGGTCACGCGCACACCACAAAATCGCGTCCAAATAATCGGTTCAAAATCAAACATGTTTGATTTTGGAACGATCACCCGATAACAATAAAATCGTCTACAAATGAACGCGCACACCTACATCGTTTCATCGCTTCATCGCTTCATCGTTTGTAAAAATCGGCTGGTGTGCGGCGGCCTTAAAGTTCTTGGTCTTGCCTGAAAAATCATACCTAATTCTTTTGCATGTATATTGATGATTTGTTGCAGTAAATTGTGTACATAATTTGTGTACATAATTTGTACGAATTACAGTATTTTTAGTACATATTTTTATAATGCTTTTTCTGTCATTCTGCTTCTAGTGCTGAGTTTCCCTTAGTTCCCCAAGCTTTTTTTAGAGTGTAGAAATTTATACATTTCCCTAAACAATTATTGTGTAGAGAGCTTTAACTTTTTAGATATATGATCAGATCTGTGGTTGGCTATCTTTTCAAGGCACCCTTTGAACATGCTGTCCAACTATCCCTTGTGAACTTTTTGCCGACATTTCTAGCAGTTTTTTATTTAAACCTATTTGTTAGCAGTCGCTGTCTGTATTTGCTTCGTACGATTGCTTGTTGAACGTGTGATTTAATTGTCATATTTGTAGTGTGCGTCAGTGGTGATATTTGAGCAAGGGCATGCTATACCCCTTTTTGATGTTATATGTAAATAAATCTCACTCTTAACGGTATTCATGTTTGCAGTAACCCCATATAGTCAGCATTTGAACTGTAGGTTGGTGAATTAGAGAAGAATATATCTGTGGATCTGTCTACAGGGGTAGAAATGAGGAGAAAAAAGAGATGGTCCACAGGACCATCTAGTTTGAAATTTAGATGGTCCTCCTAAATTTCAAATTGTTCTCTAATAGTAATGCGGCGTGCAAGCGTAAGAAATAGATTTTACAAGGTGATAAAATTGTTTAATTATTCACCTGCAATGAATGTATTAAACAATACAGTAATTGTTTATTCACTTTAATAGTATATTGGTTAATAAAGTTGTTTTAGTATTTAATTTAGTTGAACCCATAACACCGGAATATAGTATGTCTCAAATATTTCTTAGAAGCACGTTCATTCATTTAATACAGTTAACATCCTTCAGTCAAGTAACTAATTCAAGTGATTATAAGCCTTCTTGGCACACTCCATCATGTCCATCTTATCTAATATTTGTTCATCTTCCTCTTCAACATAATCCTCACTATCCTTGGAATATTGCACGTGAAACTTCAAAGAAAATTACCGTAAAATGGGACCAAAATATTCAATGGTCTGTCGGACCATTGACTTTGATAATCTGATGGTCCTCCTGATTATTTGATGGCCCTGGACCATCAGACCATCACTTATTTCGACCCCTGTATGTACTATACGTGTATACATGTATACAAGTTAAGAAATTAACCCCAGGAAAATGTAAAAGTTCAAAAAAACTTTGCTCAGATCATCCAGGATTCTAATGTGGCAGTTAAACTGTGGCGAATGATGGATATTTTATGGGTGGCCTACCACTAAAGTGCCATTCCCTTCATTGTTTCTGGCCTATTTTAGGCCTTTGACTGAAAGAGCCAGGCTAATGTGCCATCTGAATCGCCGCTCGTAATTTTCGCGTGTCAAAGAAGTGTGCAGGATTCACCTCGGGGGACAGCAATCACGTTCATTTGTGACTCGTGAGGCGATGCACGTGACCCGCCGCCCGGCAGCCGCGTCTCGCTGACGACCTCCACGCGACCTCTCCACCGCACACGAAAATGATCTTCGTCGGCGGCGACCTGGGAACGACGACGGTCGCCGTCGCCGTGGCGATGTCGCTCGCCGTGTCCGTCGCCTGCGTCGTCTGGGGTCTGCTGCACAGCTACCTGCATCCCGCGACGAAACCACCGGCGGGGGCGGCGGTCCGCGGCGGCAAGGGCTCGCGTCTCGATGGAGCGCCGCCGCCGCCGCCGCCCCCGAGCGTTGCCGCGGCGACGACGGGCGTCGTGAAGCGGAAGCCGGCGGCGCGTCGCGGCCTCGCCGAGCGCATGGGCTGGAGCGGCTGGCCGACGTGCCGGAGCTCGCAGGCCAGCTGGGACACGGTGTACATGGTCGTCGAGGAGGCGTGCCGCACGAAGCCGCACGAGATCGACGTCAGCTACATGCACCTGACGTGCTGCCCGAGCCGCATCGGCTTCATCGGCGTGCAGCTCGCCTCGCTCAACATGTCGAACAACCGGCTGCCGGACATCCCCGAGGAGATCGGCTGCCTGCGCGGCCTGCAGGAGCTGTTCCTGCAGTACAACTGTCTGACGTCGCTGCCGAAGGGCATCGGCCGGCTCGAGCAGCTCTACGAGCTCGACCTGAAGAACAACATGCTGCGCTCGCTGCCGGACGCGATCGGCGACCTGCGCGCGCTCGCCGTGCTCAACGTGACGAACAACGCGCTCGAGAGCCTGCCGGCGAGCATCGGCCGGCTGACCGCGCTGCGCGAGGTCAGCGCGCACTCGAACTGCCTCGAGCGCCTCCCCGTCGAGATCTGCGAGCTCAGCAACGTGACGACGCTGTACCTCGGCGAGAACCCGCTGCGCGCGCTGCCGGAGCGCATCAGCGCGCTGCGCCGCCTGCAGGAGCTCGACGTGTCCGACTGCGCGCTGACGCGGCTGCCCGACGCGCTCGCGCAGTGCGGGTCCCTCATTCGGCTCTGGCTGTCGAACAATCGGCTGCGCGAGCTGCCGGCGCAGATCGGCCGGCTGCAGCAGCTGAAGGAGCTGCACGTGCGCAACAACGCGCTGCGCTACTTCCCGGCGTCGCTCAGGATGCTGCGGCTCTACACGTTCACGGCCGTCAACAACCCGCTCGTCGAGGAGGGCGAGAGCGATGCGATCGCGGCGCTGCAGCGGCGGCCCGCGTCGCGCGTGCCGCCGCTGCTCGAGTCGTGCTGCCGCGGCGTGGTGGCGCACGGCGTCGCGTGGGAGGCGGCGGGGCTGCCGCGCGACCTGCACAACATGCTGCGCGCGCCGCGACAGTGCTGCAACTGCGGCGGACCCTTCTTCACGTACTGCCAGTCGAGCCTCGTGTTCGACAGCATTGGGATGTTCTTCCGCGTTCCGATATATCAGAACATCTGTTCGCCGTTCAGGAAGAACAAATGTCGGCCAATGGTGTTTCAGTAAGGGTGACTAAAGGAAAATGTCGACCAATAGCATTTCAGTAAGGTGACTGAAGGTAAATGTCGACCAATGGTGTTTCAGTAAGGTGACTGTAGGAAAATGTAGTCTAATGGTGTTTTAGTAAGGTGAATGAAGGAAAATGTTGACCAATAGTGTTTCAGTAAGGTGACTGTAGGAAAATGTTGACTATTAAATGGTGTTTTAGTAAGGTGAATGAAGGAAAATGTTGACCAATAGTGTTTCCAGGGCTGCCAACTCTCACGCATTTTGACCAAATCTCACGCTCTCACGCTGATCTTACAATATCTCACGCACAGCAAAAAAATGCTGAGATATCTCTTCATGAATATCTCTTCATGAATAAAACGCTGAAATATCTCACGCACAGCAAAAAAATCTTACAATATATCTGAAAACAGTCAGTTTAGTGTGCACCAAATTGCCCAAATTGAAGTTATAAAATGCAAAAGCTCCCTACCGTGGGAGGGGGGAATCACCCTCCTACACCCACCCCCACTCGGTCGCTTCGCTCCCTCGCATCTCACTCTCGCGTCTCACTCTCGCCTATCACCTAATGTTGGCAGCCCTGTGTTTCAGTAAGGTGACCGGAGGAAAATGTCAACCAATAGTGTTTTAGTTAGGTGACTGTAGGAAAATGTCGACCAATCGTGTTTTAGTAAGGTATATGAAGGAAAATGTCGACCAATAGTGTTTCAGTAAGGTGACTGAGGGGAAATGTCGACCAATAGTGTTTCAGTAAGGTGACTGAGGGGAAATGTCGACCAATGGTGTTGCAGTAGTATCACCTGCCTTGCTGTTTCATTACTTCGTAATTTCATCAATTGTCAGGAGTATAAAATGTGCACGTGTACATGCTTTTAGGATTGATTCACTTGCATCAAAATTGTGTAGTGCTTAGCCAAGTTCAGATTAATACGTCATTCCACAATAAAGGAATGGTTCATGTTGTGTAAAGGAATGTTGTATATGCTGTTCATTCAAGATCTATATTTTAGAAGTATCCACATATATAATAAACCAGGTTAGGTAGGTTAGGTAGCAATGAGAACATGTCAGATAAAGTCTTAATCAATGAAGTCTCATTCAGTAAAATTCAATTTAATGTTCAGTTTTTGTGCATATCTATATCTATATATATACATGTTTTTAAGCATTTGCATAATCTATATATTTTTGAAATATTGTGGACCAAGTCAATCTTTATAATATACAATTTGTGCCTATTAATCGTGTTCTTGTGTTGTATAAGAAAATCCAAAAAGAAGTCATCAAACTATTCAGCAGTTATTCATTTATTATTTGCAGTACACGACCTGCAATTTTAAATTCGTCATTCCTAAAATCTTAATCCGTGACGGTGTGTATGTAATGTGAGGTAGGATTTCATTATAGTATAACAGATGCACCAATATAATTACACATGTCTAAGGTTAAACCAAAATGCAAATGTAGTAGTGCAAAGTACTAGAACCGTGAAAAAATCTGTACTCTGAATGTAGGTTAATTCACAGTACTGTCACTACTGTGTAACTATATATATATATATGTTTTCTGTATGCTTGCCTTGAGTAAGAAGTTTCATAGTACATACATAGAAATAATGTCGACTGCGTGTGGCAGTCAAATAATGGCATTAATTTTTCAGCAGAATTAATTTTTAGTTATTATATTCTAACTAGGTATTAATTAGGTGTAGTTTTCATCAGTTTTATGTAATGTTATAATTGCATGCATAGATGTATGTGTAGCTATAGCTAGTCATAATGAGTCCGTTCTGTGATATTAGTGTTTAATATTGACCCCCTGCGTAAGATGCAATATGAGCAATATATGCTTTGAAAAAATGGCACTGAATTCTAAACGTTTGAATTTCTATGACACCTAAATGGAATTAATACTATCACCTGATTGTTTATATAAAATGTTAAAGTGATATTATAATATAATGTCATTAACGAGTGATTTTAGTATTGTGGGTCCTGAGGGGTTTGCATCAGACAGAAGTAATTACAAAATGCTGTTTACTACAGAGTGAGCAACATATGTCAGGTAGGAAATATGATTCACACACATATATATGTATAATGCTCTCCTGATATTCGATTCCTATTTACACCCCAACTTTATACTGTACATAGTAGAAACGTAATTGTTGTTTTTGTATGTCATTTTGTATAAACCCATAGTATAAATTGTATGTAAACGTTTGAACCTGTAATCATGTCTGAGAGTTTTTATTGTGGTCAGGGTTTACTTAATTTAATAATTCATAAATAATTGTCATAAACAAATTTACAATTGGATGGCATCAGTATTTTTCATAATCCGTAATTGCATATGATATTGGATAGGATCAACAGGCCCTTATAACATGTTTGTATATGTGTGACCATCACCAGAGTTCAGGACTACTGACTAGTATTAACATGGACTTGTGCAGTGCTCACGTAACGTTGCCGTTTTAGCCGCTAGTTGTTGATGAACATATCTTTATATAGTGTAAAATATCTATACAGTGTATAAAAGTACAAAATCCCATTATATCTGGACATGCTCATGTTTCTATCAAGGTCATATCTATACATAATTGTAAAGATCTATGTGTTTATGGTTGTATCAAGGGCTAATAATACGCGCATTACATGTAATACGTGTACAATTATACATGTAATACACGTGTTATTAGCTCTCGGTTGTATCTATAGCCGTTCTTCTTTTCGAAGCTTTGCCGTGCAATCAGTTTCTGATGAGCTGCCACTAAGTGGATATGGCTGCCTGATGAACGTGCCTACCAAAATCTAATGAGTTTTTGACGTCAGTGATGTAATTAGTTGCCCTGCTCAGTGTAAAGCATTGTAAAGGGGTGCAAACATCAGAGTGATCTAATTTGTAAAGTGGGTGACTCCAAAATTCCACGGATTAGGAAAATGAAGTGGTTGTTGAGTCATGGTGACAATGGCTATATATGAGCACGAGGCATCTCATTAATTAATGTTGCGTATTTGTGTGTTTCTGATCGACGTAGTTGTTGGCTTAACGCCTTTATAGTCATACGTGTTTGTATGCAATAAATTTGTGTGTAAACCTTATTCCTAATTAGTTTTGTGTAGTAATATTGCAAAAAAACATTTATCATACTTAACACACAGTACTATTTGTATGAGTGTGGGAGTGTATTACACAACTTGCATTAGCATAACCTAGGAAACATTTTGAACTTTTACAAAATCGGCCACTTTTCATCGGAGATTCACAACTACCAGCATGGCCATCTTAACATTCACTAAAGTGACTAGACGCGTGTGTATATAGCACTCCCGCTTGTTTCTTATTTCAGCGTTGAATTGCATCGCAAGAAGAAGCTTACATGTCACAACTGGCTGTTGTCACCCAGGTTTCCCCGTAACCAAACCGCTAACTGACCTTGGTTTTGTATCAGGATCATGGTGATTGCAGTCTTGTTCTCATCCTCATTCTTTGGCAAACAAGCGTCTATTAGCGGGAAACCACAAGGAAGTCGACAGAAAGACGAAGACTTGTGTGAACGTTAACCGACAACCAGATCAGAAAATATCTCGAGAAAAATTAGCTCAAGGTAGCAGAAGGAGATTCTATAATTACTCAAATACTCAACACTCGTGAAAATATTCATTGAAGATATTCGCGTGTGTGATGTCACCCTACTACTATTGAAGCAGAGGGTTTGTGATGCTCTAGAAGGGATATTCGAGGAAAACGAACACTGTTTAGAAAAACCATAAGAGAGCCAACAGAAGGAGGGACCGGAGGATTTTACGTTCAGTCTAGCGCACGGAGGCGTGTGAACGCGTCACCTGACCGTCATGGCGGAGGATCTACGCTGGCGCTCTTCCATGCTCGCGATACACGTATCAGACCTCGCCGCACTCAAGAACCTCGTCTCCCGCCTGCTCGACCCACATCGTCACGACGATGAGGCGGACGACTACGAGACGATCGTGCCGGCGGCCGCGCGCGCCGTCACCGGCCGGCTCCTCGACACGCGCATGCTCAACTGGAGCAACCAGCTGCTGATCTCTCTCTCCGAGGCGATGGCCGCGCACCGCTGGTCCGACGCCGCCCGTCTACTCGCCGTGCTCATGCGCCAGACCGACTTGAGGTCGCGCGCGGGCACCGCCGCCGTGTGGCGCGCGGGCATAGAGTCGCTGCTGCGGCTGCGCGCGAGCGAGGGGGCACTGGCGATGCTGATGCGGCATGCGCAGGGGGCGCTGCACGAGGAGGCGCCCGAATACGCCCTGCTCTACATCCTGCATCTGCTGCGCGAGGGACGCATCAACGAGCTCCACCAGGCGTTCGGCGCGGTGGCCGCGGCGCCGCCGCCGCAGGAGAGCAGCGGCACGGCGCGCACGCGGGCCGTGCGACGCGCGCTGACCGCGTACCGCGGCATGACGCAGTACGCCGAGTGGCTCATTGACCGGCAGCAGCTGCGGACGCTGGCGGCGGCGGCAACGACGGCGGCGGAGACGGAGACGGGCGGCGACTACCTGTACGAGACGCAGAAGATGGGTCACGAGGAGTCGCTGCGCAATCACGCCGAGATGGCGATGGTCGCCTTCGAGAAGCTGCTCGACGAGCCGGGCGTGTGCGACGCGTTCGTGACGAAGTACGTGCATCTCATTGACAGCTCGCAGCAGCACCTGAGCGTGTCGAGCGTCGACGTGCTGCGCCGCTACAGGACGCGGAATCCGGACAACCCGAACGCGCACAGGTACCTGTACGCGGCCGTGGCGAAGCGCGGAGCCACCGCCGCCGAACTCTTGGACATACTCGAAGGGTATGCAGAGGTGAACCCGTCAGATGAATTGATGTTAGATTATGTAGATCTCCTCGGTGACGACGATGCTGTGAAGAAGATGGCAGTGTTGTTTGACATGCTAGATTACGCCGCGTGGCAGCACGACAGGCGGCCGTGGCAAAAACTCAGCGACGTTCTCCTTAGCGTCGGTTCAGAGGCGGAGGTTGAAGGTGCCCTTGACCTCTGGATAGATAGGAAATCTTGGTGGCCTACTTACCACTTTACAGAGTTTCATGCGAACGGTGACGATCTTTTGTTGTTAGTCAGCAAAGCTGTAGTTGCGGTCATTTTGGGTGAAAGTGAATCGAAGTTCTTAAAGAAAGCTTATCAGCAAATTCTTGCAGATCCTGATCTTGAGAGTAAGTTTCAGCTTGCAGTCAATGCTAGGAATCGGGCGTGGGGGAAATTGTATGATAAAGTGAGTAGCAGCATAATAACTTGACAGTAACATCTCTGAGAAAGCATCTTGCAGATCCTAATCTTGAGAGTTAGGAATCTTCAGCTTGCAGTCAGTGCTAAAATTCGGGTGTAGGGAAAATCTTATGATAGTATATAAATTTAGGAGCATAATAACTTGACAATAACATCTCTGAGAACGTAAATTTAATAGTGTAATAAATTTAGAGCTGTGACCTATTGTTGGCATGATGTCGTGGGACCTACTCCTTTAGTATATTGCAAGCAAAAAATTGCTGTATTATATTGTGTTGTAGTTACAGTGTTGAAATAAACCCGTTAATAAAATGTCGTTTACTGTATGTATTTTCCCCGCTGTGTATCTCGCGCACTATAGTCTGCATGAGTGTCAGCTGAGCATGCCACATTCCAAACTAACATATTTCATTAGCGCTACATTCGAATTAACACTGCATCTGATAGCATGAATATATCTATAGAACTCTATGCGTATATTCCTGCTGATACCAAATGGCTTATAGTGTCAATGTATTAGTAGCAAAAATTGCACATCCCAAACAGTAGCTTCAAGTGTATTTCCTTCTTTTCAGGGCCTGTTTTAAGAGGAACTGGAAGATATTCAGATGTCTTTGGATGAATGTATCAGCATACTAGTTGCTGCCAAAACGAAAAGTGCATACGGCATACTGTGAATATATCTGAATTAGAAATGTACGCCAGCTCAACTGTTTGAGGAAGTGCAGTTTTTAAAAGAAAGAGTGATACAAACGCTATAATAAATCAAGTGCAGACATGAGGCTAAACTTGTCGAACATTTGTGCGAATCTAATCTCCGAAACAAATTTTCCAACGTAGAACCTAATATCACAATACAACTCGTACAATTACGTAGCTCGACCAGCTACGTTGTAGATGTCAGTATGAGGATCCTGTTCATAATTGTCAATTAGATTGGGAGAAAGAGTGAAGGAGAGATAGAGAGAATACATTGCATTTATACATTATGAACTCACAGGACATATATACGAACCGAGATCAACCGTGCTTGACTTCAAATTCAAGCTTGACCATCATTCACTAGAGTAGACATTGACAGACTATTAGGCTAGGCATATCAAATGACTCATTATTATATAATTAAGACATGAGGCTGAGGACGGCTGCCGTGTCGCTGTCAGTCATGTTCCTACTCGTCTACATCACCCTATACCTACGCATCCACGCCATGTTTTCCCATGTTCGCGATGAAGATTTCAGCCTCCCACCGAGAGCACGTCCCAATTCCTTCGGACAAGGTGGCGTGCTGCCGCCGGTCGAGTCTCCCGTGCAAGATGGCGGCGACGCGGCTCCGATCGCGCTGCACGATCTGAGCAACGTCTCGTCCTGGAAGGCCCTGCGCGATCCCGGTTACCGCTCCCTGAGGGAAGCGACGCACCGGCGCGACCTCGAAACGCTCCGACGAATCACCGCCGCCTCGGAGCTGCGCGAGTTCGCTGAGGGCCTACTCAACGACACGGCGCGCCTCGTGGAGGTCGCGGGGTCGCCGTGGGCGGTCGCGGCGGGGTGGGTGCAGAGCCGCGCCGTGCTGCCTGCGCGCGCGCCGCAGCTGGGGGCGCTGCTGTTTGCGATGGCGACCGAGAAGGTGACGCGAGCAGACGTCGGCTACCAGGGAACACAGCTGAAGGCAACGCTACTGCTGGAGGGCGGACAGCGCGTCTCGTTCAGACCGCAAAAGTGAGAGGAGTCCTAGTGGTGGCATGCCACCTGTGATATCGAGTAGCTTTAGAGGGATTTAGTCGAATCGAGGACACGTAACAGTGTGCTGTTGTACTGTACTGCACAATTCTGGGGGATATATACGTTATATTACGAATATATATATATATATATATATATATATATATTCAATGCCACTAGCATAAGCATAACTGCACGGTGTACTTGATTACTATTTTAACCTTTTTTAACTATTTTAGCTTTTACTTGATTGCTATTAATTTTTATTACGGTAAAAGATATGCAAGGTTTATGCACGCACGCATGCACACACGCACGTGCACACGTGTGTAACGACTTTGTACTTCAGGTATGCACGTGATAAGGTCATCAAGGGAACGCCGTATGCTGGATATGACCGACATAATGGAGAAATCGCTGCTTTTCACTTGGGCAGGTGCAGATTGCTTTTCCAGAGCATAGATATATCACATTCTATAAAAAAATGGAATACCGCAATAAGGAATGCTGTCGTTGTATATATGATCTATTATGTGTCTTGTGAGGGATCGTTCAATGCACTTCGTATTAAATGTGTAGATCGTGTGATGATATGTACTCATATTTTCCGTTTTAACCTGCATCATTCTTGCATGCGTACATCTGCTCTTGCAGGATATTGGGTTTGAGAAGAATACCTGTTGCTGTAGGCAGACGCATCAATCTAACGTCGGAACTAATGCCTGTGGCAGAGTTGCGACTACTGGAGACATTCCTAGTGAAAGGTAGTTTATTTGATATCAGGCACTGTATGTTGATTGGTCCTCCTGCCTTCTCTAATGTATGGGCTACATTTCGATAACGAATTTCTCTTCAGGTTAGACACTCACATATCCTCACATCCAAATGCATTCATTACTGATTAGAAAACATTGTCAAACCAAACATGTGTTGGCGGACATCTATGAAATGGCCAGGTCATAACGATGATCAAATCAACAAATCAACATTATAGCACATCGCAGCCGAAAAAGGAAGAGGAAGAAGAAGATGTGGCCTTCGTTATGACCAATTCTTACCCTTTCTAAGCGAATGCACTGCTTCGGTGCGTTATTTCATGTGTATGTGCTATTCCCCGCGCAGGTGACAACGTCTGCTTTTACGGGAAGTGCGGCCCCTGTCGACCGGAGACGGCTGCGTGCGGCGTTGGGTCCGTGATGGAGGGAGCAGTCACACTGTGGCTGCCCAAGAACTGGCCGCTCAAGAAACGTCTCTGGCATCCCTGGAAGCGCACGTACAACGTCAACAAAACTGCACGGTGAGTACGTGTAATTACTACTCCAGTTGATGCGGCCATGTATCTGTATTTGTGTGCGTGCATTTGTGCATGTTAGTGCCCAGGTGTGTGCGTGCGTGTTGGTCAATGCATCCATGATTGTGTGCGCCTGTGTACGTATTGGTGCGTAAGTGTGCATACGTGTGTGTGTGTGTGTGCATACGTGCATTCATGCGTGTGCGGATATATGAACGTTCTCTCTTTTTCGTCATATAATAAGAAGCTGCTCGCGGGCCATAAAAGCAGTGTGTGTCTTTGTTTGCACAGATGGCAAACCGACCAGGACTACTGTAATATTGTGCGCAGCAGCCCACTATACAAGTCTGGCCCGATGCTGCTGGACCTCATCGATGCGTCAGTTCTGGACTATCTCATAGGCAATGCCGACAGACACATGTGTGAGATGTTTGCTGGATGGGAGGACAGCATGGTAGTGCTGCTGGATAATGGCAAGAGGTACTGTACGTTATGTAATGTTATTGCTGTTAATTAATTTGCTGTTCATTACAGCGTGGGATGTCTCTGCGTGTAGACTATTGAGTATTGTAATAACTATTGTACCCCGAATCAATAATATGGTTTAATTATTGTTAGCCGCGTATAACACTGGCGCTGGCTCATATTACGTGATCACGACCAGATGGAGGTGATCTGTTTGCTCAAATGAAAACATCTGATCACATGGTGAAGGTGCTCGGTCGAAGATTTCTTGTCCATACGGCATACAACAGGTAGTGTGTTGACTAATGATGGCTTTATTTTCACATACACGTAAAATACACATAGCAGGAGTGATACTATATAGTTTTTTTTTTTTTCCATGCTGCTATTGTTGATGTATTTTTAGTTTCATCACCAAAGTTAAGCACCAGTCATGTATTAAAGACGTCAATCATATATGATTTGTGAATACTTTATTACTTGAATTTATTAATATAATTTATTAATTATTATTTGTTTGTTTTATTACTTATAGTTTCGGGGATCCTGACAAAGATGAAGTGACAATCCTGGCTCCGTTATACCAGTGCTGCATGTGAGTTGCAGTGATAACTTCCTACAATCGTATCCTATCCTCTAGCATCTAGCACTGAACACGTTTTAGGAAACTATAGCAAGACTGCTGTTAATTGTATCCCCCGCGACGAAGTCGGCAGGGATGCTATGGTTTCATGTCTCCCCAGCCGCCGCCGCCGCTCGGTCCGCCGCAGAGAATTTCCCTTCTGCTCTATAACTCGACCCCTAATTAACCTAGCGTGACCAAACTTGGTATACTTACACATCTTGGGGAGAGCGTGAGCAGCGTACCAAAACCAGGTCACTGCAACCTTTATTTGACCTTTACTTTGACCTTGATCATATTTCCCTTCCGCTCTCTAACTCGGCCCCTAATTGACCTAGCGCTACCAAAACCAGGTCACTACCTTTATTTGACCTTTACTTTGACCTTGATCATATTTCCCTTCCGCTCTCTAACTCGGCCCCTAATTGACCTAGCGCTACCAAAACCAGGTCACTACGACCTTTATTTGACCTTGACCTTCATCATATTTTCCTTCCGCTCTATAACTCGGCCCCTAATTGACCTAGCGCGACCAAACTTTGTATACTTACACATCTTGGGGAGAACACGGGGGATACATGTAGTTGGCGACAACTGCCCTTTCTAGTTGGGTTTGGAAAGGAAAAATGTGAAAGTTTTTATCCGTGTCTCCTAATTGTTGTTCCATCAGCATCGCATTCTTTGTGTTGGTCAACATGGCAACAGCTTAGAATAACATCAAAATGCGCTTAGAATAGTATATTCATCAGCTTTTCATAATATATTAATTATTAAATTGGTGCATATGATTATGAGACAAGATAAATAGATTCGTGGTTGTATATATATATATATATATATATATATATATATATCAAGAGTGCATAATAGGAGATCCTATCATGTACTCTTGATATATATATATATATATATATATTTATGTATTGTGCAACCTGTCTGAGCGAGGTAACCATATATAGATATTCGCCCTCTTATGTCCACGTTAAGCTCACCCAATTGTAATGACACTTCCCTACTAAGCAGTGTTTTTAGAACGCTCATATCGCCATGCTGATTGGCTGGAGTTACCTGTGAGTGGCAGCTGAGTTGAGATTCATGTTGTGGTTGTTGTTGTTGTTGTTGAAATTCATGCTGTTGTTGTTGTTGTTGTTGTTGACATTCATGCTGTTGTTGTTGTTGCTGTTGAGATTCATGTTGTTATTGTTGTTTTTGCAGCATGCGGCGGTCGACCTGGCAGCAGCTGAGCTGGTTAACAGGCGGCATGCTCGGCTCGTTGCTGCGAATGCTGCTGGGGTACGACGCCATCACGCCCGTGCTCACAGACGCCCACTACCGCGCCGTCGATCGCAGGCTCAAAGCCATCCTCACCATCGTCGACACGTGCATACGGACGCACGGACGCGCCAGCGTTCTCGTTACAGATGCAGCACAGTGACGCGCCAGTGACAAACAGGTGACAGTAGATGACGTGACAATCATGATGACATGATTGTCTTCGTAGGCTCAAGAATGTGTTTGTGAAAATGATGCATGCGTGCAACTCAGTATAACGAAAGATTATTTATTATGCGCATGATCACTTTTAGGAAATCGAATAACACTCGTTACAAAAAATATTATTTCCGTGTTCATAACTTGCGTTTAAACGCAGACGTTTTACTGCAAGCTAGGGCACGTATTTTTGTGGCAACCGTGACGTAAATGTTTATCTAGAATCATTAGGAAAGTATATATTATATACACAAATACTCGTTAATCTGAGATTACCATCAGACTATGTTTTAGTTATATATTTGTTATATATTATATACGCAAGTTGTTAGCAAGTACTGCAGTGTTTTAATCAGACCTACTTGTAAAGTTTGGTTTGTTCTATATGTTTATTCTTGTTGAATCTCAAAAGAAGTGTTACAAGTGTGCAATAATATCATGTTAAAATCATGAGTAATATATTTTAAGCGGTTTATATTTTAATATGACAATGTCTTCCTATATATTTATGAGACTACTGTACGGGAATCACAGAGGTAAGTGTTCATACCTATAGCCAATATGAAATCAAGAATCTCCTACAATACAAGATATTTTACAATTCTCAATTCGTGTACCTATTTTATTGATGTGTGAAATGGTTTAAAAAATTAGAATATATAAATATATATATAAAAACATATCATTGACCTTGTGATTTCCCTGTTGTAATGGCCCCGTTGTAGCCTCAATAAACATCGTGCATTTAACATCAAAAACTTGTTGCCAGGTCATTTATTATAGCCGTAGCTTTAATAACGAAATTTCCCTATACACACGCTGTGAATAGTAAGCTAGAAAAAGCTGTTTTGTAAATATGAGGAAGAAATAGGTAATTTATTATTTAAAATGACGTCTGAAGTAAAACATCCCAATGTCGTTAACAATTCCTTCATACAATTGTATTCTCATTTGTCGTTATTACTGTTGCAATCAATGGAATACACAAAGAGAGCTTCACCGATATAATAAGCATTCACGTATGATGACTATATCTAATACCTCACACCTATAATCATTTGATGTATAGTTTAATGGCATGATTGCAAATAAAAGGCTTCATAGGCTCCAACATTCTGATATTCGTCACACATTATAAGCCCCTTCATACACGCAAAGGTATCTTCATAATCTGCATACACGCAAATACCACAGCGATGGAAAGATATACGATTGAATTGCTTGGGTGATGTTACGCAGCAGATTATTCATGCAGTTTTATTTCAATTGAGTATTCATTCAGTAATCCGTATGATTACTATGCTGTAACAGAGTACTACTATTTTCAATCGAGGCTGCTGTAAGATTTTTTTACGATTTCTTTTTACATTAATGGAGAATTCTGTTAAACTTGCATGGCATGACAGCAGTATATATAAGTCGCAGGCTAATTTATGCAAGGAGACATACCTTATACACCGGATACACCTGGCTAAAAATGAGTGTATGATAGTTACTGGAAACCCATATGGGTACACCTTACATTAAAAGAGAAGGATATGTGCATTGCACTGATTATGCATACGTTCATATTACCTATCTGAAAGCTATGTACGTCATACAATAAAAGCAGGGCGAAAGTGCATAGAACTGATTACATAATAACATATGAACTGGCATACGCCGGGTTATTCTGCAGGTGATATAAATTCGCTAAACCAATTAACTATCAATTCCTACAAGGTAACTTGCCATAGCTATACTACGTACTCTTCCAAACAACTACTCGACCCGTGAAGCCTTTCGTTCTGCCACACGAATGCCCACGTGCCCACTGTGACACAGTGAAGGCTTACACTGTACGGGGCAAGTACGGGGCTTGTCCGGGGCAAGCTACTGCTGACGCAAACACAATCACACCACATGCACATGTCCACAGTCGGGATTCTTTTTCCCAGACATAGCCAAAATTTTGGAAGTGAAAATAACAACAAATCACTCTATATGAATCCATAACCATACATTTAACTAATATATTGTATTTGGGTAGATAAACACGCTTCGCAGAAACCACTCTAGGTATAGTGCATTCATATTAACAGAATACACATACCGAATTCAACATTCCCGGGAGTTCCCTGATTAGTTTTATTTATGTGATCACAATGTACGTACATATAACTACATCATATATACCGCAACAATTTCTAATTCATACCCCTAGTCGCAACAGATTGAAAGAGGTTTTGATTAACGAAATGACTAAAGACAGCTTCCAGGCTGTTAACTTGTTTAAATAATTACCGAGGTTGGTCCGACGATATTGAGAACATGGTGACAGGAATGGTGTGCCTAATTGTAACTAACAGGCACACTATCTGTATCTGACATTTCATGACTAGAATGATCTCCACCAAGCGCACGTGAAAGCAGAAGAATATGCTAAAGACGTATGCCATGCGCAGTATGTAGAAATCCCATAGACAAAGAAGATCTCCAAATGGTGGGAGGGGAGTTCATTTCAATAGTAATGACATGTATATGCTCATATATGTGTGCGCATCAATCTCTCTTTATACCGAAAAAAAAAACTCAACACCAACAAACAAATTCATCTAAAGTGATTTAACCTCCATGTATACTCGAACCACATCTACACAATGAACAACACACGTAACTTAGAGAACATCATATGCTATATATTAGTTTTGTAATATATCTCGTTCATAAATAATGGACTGTTCTAATATGGTAAGCACTTGCACTTCCAAGTCATTTTCCCTCGGCCGCTCAATTTTTGTAAGGCGTAAGGTGGGTGGGCCAGACTTCACCTTATATGCATGCGTGATTCTTTCCCAACCACTTCGAATTCCAAACAGACAAGCGAACTAAGGCAACATAACCGCGAGTTAATACAGGCGAGTCACACTAGATATGTACGTATTACTTGTTACGGAATTTGCCACCAGAGCGAGACACGTGCTGAATTTTCGATCAGCACGTTATTAGAACATGTTACTCAGCGAGTAATGAGAAAGAAAGAAATTCTGAAATGATACATATTGAATTTCTGTGGGATGGGTGCTGTTCGTAGAAGATAATGGACCAGGTACAGATGGTTAACAAGTAGCAGATGATCCTCAATTGAATCCTTGACCGAGCTGGTCTTTGTGTGAAAATGGAATCAACCATGTTTGCTTCTAGTGGATGTATTCGAGATATGCGACTGGGACTTTTCCTTTCTGATTGCCTCTCTTCGCCATCACGTACTGGTCATCCAAGTCTGCTGTCACTGTAATCACCTGCAATGAAACCAATCTGCCATGTGTGTGCATGAAGACTATGTCATACATGTAGATTGTGCCTTGGACGCATGTAACACACATACCGCCCACACACACACGCACCCCCACACACACCACACACACACGCACCCCCACACACACCACACACACACGCACCCCACACACACCACACACACAGGCACCCCACACACACGACACCCCCCCCCAGACACCACACACACACGCACCCCCACACACACCACACACGCACGCACCCCCACACACACCACACACACATGGACGCATATCGCTGAAGGAAAAGGCCTACGTCACGTCACTAGCAATTCAATGCCACAAACGATGGTAATTTAAAATTCAATAAGACATGGGTAATCAGGGCATGAAATTAACTTTTGAACCAGGGAGTCCAACGGACTCCCTACCCTCAAAAAGAGGGAGTCCGCAGCAAAATGGGGGAGTCTGCAGTCTGAGGTTCAAAATTAAAGATATTAACAATAATTACGCATGTGCTTATTTTTAAGATTCATGCAGTTGGACGTCTGCCAAATTTTCTTTGGACATTAGCTTAAAAAATACAGTAATTCCGCGAGGCCGTGCTTCGGAACGAACTAGCTAGTATAGCAGAATTTTCAGGGAGTCACACGGACTCCTGCATATGTCAAATCAGGGAGTCCGCTCTGGAATGAACTAGTTAGTATAGCAGAATTTTCAGGGAGTCACACGGACTCCTGCATATGTCAAATCAGGGAGTCCGACAGTAAATCAGAGAGTATTTGACTCCGGACTCCCGTTAATTTCGCACCCTGGGTAATAATAGCTGCAGGTAAAACCAAATTAATCAATGTAGCTATGCCAAGAAGCCATTAATTACACTTGTATACGCTTTGCACGTGCTTCTTTAGATATTATATATATATATATACTCTATAGAGAATTTAGTCTGTGTAATAGATTATTCCTTTAATTTCCTTACGCGGTGTAGATGCACGGACACAATATACTAACCCCAGCCCCAGTAGTAAAACCAACATAGCTAAAAACATGTTGGAAACACTCGCAGGGTGCTAAATTAACGGGGGTCCGGAGTCAAATACTCCCTGATTTACTGTCGGACTCCCTGATCTGACATATGCAGGAGTCCGTGTGACTCCCTAAAAATTCTGCCATACTAACTAGTTCGTTCCAGAGCACGGCCTCGCTGAATTACTGTATTTTTTCAGCTAATTTCCAAAGAAAATTTGGCAGGCGTACAACTGCATGAATCTTAAAAATAAGCACATGCGTTATTGCTTTAATTTTGAACCTTAGACTGCGGACTCCCTCATTTTGCTGCGGACTCCCTCTTTTTGAGGGTAGGGAGTCCGTTAGACTCCCTTGTTCAAAAGTTAATTTCTACCCCTGCACTCGTGTGTAAATTAAGTGGCTACACAACTGGTTTGCATACGAAAACTATTGGTGCATTATATTTCAGTGCTACAGTGATTCACATTCAACGATTTTATCATTTTTGCTACTAGACTACATGAACAGCAGTGAGTATATATAGTAGCTCCAAGAAACGGTCTTGCTAGGGTTAGAAGACTGTATAGACAATGTCGGGTTATGAGTATAGGTGCTGAACTATAACCATCATGGTTGCCATACCACCATATGCTACCTAGCCACTTGCACGCACTGCCTAAGAAAATGTGCTTCGAAAAACACACACTGAACTTATTACAGAGGTGCCCTGTCTAAGTTAGCCTGCAAGCGCAAACACAACAAGCGAGTGGCTGCCACACGCACACAACAACCAAACCTCTCCCCTAACCATGTCAGTAGTAAAATCCAATCCGCATGTTAGTCTTCATGCACACGCGCACACGCCCCCGCATACACATGAGCGTATCAAACTTGTGTGAATGAACGGACGGTTTAGAATGGGTTGTGCGTTGAGCACGTGATGACTGAACGAAACATGGATAGTAGGCCTACCGTTTATTTCCGTAGAAAACTTCAAAAACGTTTAGTCCACACAAGCCTGTAGATCATCGCTCAATTATGATAATTTATGTCTTCGATTGCACCAATCAGAAAACTGCTGGTACCACTGACCTTTGACCTACATGATTTCTTCTGATTTCTACCAATCAGAACACCTGTTGGCCTTCTTCCTCTTCTACCCGGGAACACAGTATTTAACGAGGAGGTTGTGTAGCATGTGTGGTTGTAAGTGTCAATGTGGACATCCCACATTTAGTGTATTTTGCTATTGCAATTTGCAGCCTATTCCAAACAGCTTCACTGTTTGCCTGTCTACTGTGTAGAGAAAGCCTATGTATGGTCAGCGGCAGTGATAGGGAAGTGTGCTTCACGGTAAGGCTACGCTTATAGCAACATTAGAGCTAAACTAAATGGAATGCAGTGCAGCTGTAACATCCTACCTCAACAAGCTAACAGCTACTTCAATACTTACTAAGGCAGGGCGATAAAACACTTTCGTCGTATATTTATTCGGTATTTGCACGTGAAAGGCCAAACGTAAATTACATTGCAGCCAATGCACTACACACATCTGAGCACTAAAATCCTAAACATTCAACAAAAAAGCTACCGTTGATAGATTAATGTTGTAATCAGTGTACATGCGCATGAATACATGCACGAATCTATCAACAGACGTAGACATACGCACGCACGCACACACACACCATAAATACACGCACGCACGCACGCACGTACACACGCACGCACACACATAACTATGCACGCACGCACGCACGCACGAGGAAGGGCGGTGGCCACGCACCTCGTCTGCTAAGAGAGACAGCTCCTGTGACTCATGTGCGTCGTAGTCATACAGCACCCGCGCTTTCCTCGATGCTCCGTCCACGCCGCCCGCGCTACTTATGTAGGCACTGTTCCCGGACGAGACCACCGACGCACTGAGCGCGGCCACCGCACGCGAAGCAGAAAGGAGAGAGAGAGAAGAGAGAGAGAGAGCGTCATGGCAGCTTCCTCATGCTAGCCAACAGATGGCAGCAGCAGAGGCGGCGGCAGGACATGCGCCGGATCTGATTCATGCGCATGCATCATTCATGGGGCAGGCAGAGCGGCGTGCGTGCGTGCGTGAGTGTTTGTGTGTACGTGAGTACGTGTGTGCGTGCGAGTGTGTTGAAGGAAGGAGAAGAAACGGAGGTAGATCAGCAAAAGGGCGAGCACTGACCCATCACTGATGCGCGCATCGATACGCTCTGCGCTAGTTACTTCCCATGCCAACTGTCATGTGTGACTCAGTATCCACACACGTGTGTTTGCAGCCCAGCCCTGTGCAGGGACGCAAATAACGCGAAACCCACCCGACAGCCAACACGTCTGTTAGTTATGTCACATATAAGGTAGACATAACTCACCTAACCATCTGAGCGAGATAACCATGGCCAACCAATCCTGCCATGAACAGTTCTTACAAACAGAGAAGTTAGTTTACACATAGCACCTCGCAAGCAGCCTATATGTTAGTAGTACAGCAAACTGTTAGTGCGCACGAGTGCTGTGTAGAATAGAACGTGACACAATCAACACCTACTTGGCCATGTCCTTGTTAAGGTCCTCCATCATCTCGTGACAGCTTGCAAAATACTTCATCTGCGTCTCGGCGTATTCCATCAGACAGCGGAGGTGATTGGCCTGCAGCCGCAAACGGTGAACATACGAATTAGTGATTAAGTCACAATAAATAGCAAAAGTAAAAAAAATATTTCCACTTTTTCACAAAATGTAAGTAATTCTGTTCACTTTTTATTGTTAAATTGCTGCATCATACTTCCTATTTTACTATATTGTTTGATGTAAACATAAACTCGTGACTGATACATAGCCAATAGCAAGCAATTAATGTCAGGATCATAATAGCAAATCGCCCAGGTTTTTTGGATTTTTAACTAGTTGAGAAACAATCTTATCAGGTAAGAATTTGACAATACATTTAGTCCCGTTAGTACTTACTTTTAATGTAAAAAATGGCAACACAAATTTTACAAATATACACCATAGAAAATTCGCGACGTAGTCAAATTAAGCTTCACCTCTCGCAATCCAGCCAGTGAATGCATGGGAATCAGTGCTAGCACGTGTGATGACTGGCTTGCTGCCACACTAAACCACGTATCTATCTATGTGATTTATTTATACAAGCTGAAGTGAGAGTATTCATCATAATAGGGGGCTCTCAGAGCTCATCGCTACGACTTTGTTCAGCTGGTTCACCGGTGAACCAGAATGTAACTTTGCTCTCTGCATTTCTGTGATGTTGGAAAGTTTGGATTCACACCTGTGTGTGTTGTGCGGAAGTAGCTAATGAATCTAGGGATCATAACCTTGGACTTGACCGTTGCCACTCCATATACGTAATAGCAAGTGTATAGAGAAGGGCTAACGTGTCTTAGAACACTTACACAACATTATTCTCACCAATATATGCACCGATATGCATTACAAAGTAGATTTACATACGTCAATAGCACATGATCCTCACATTCTCAAGATAAACCATTGACTAGCACACTGTCTCTGCACTTTGTTACCTTTGTCTAAATAGAGTACCAGTCTAGAAGAATTGATGTCACAAAATAATATGCTCTCATATTTGTGGCACCATTTTCAGATTACATTTTTGCGAATCACGAGAATGCAAGCACAAGTTTGCATTTCATTAGCTATTTTATAGTCTATAAAAGCACAAACTCATAATAATTTTAATGTTGGAGTAATTATACGGAGTATGTACACTAAAGAGGCGAGACCTAATTTGTCTACAAGTTTTTATTTTTAGATTCATTTGAGAGGATAACTTGAAAGGGATACATACGTGTGCACTAGATATTCCTTCCATGAGTAGCTTGGTGACTTCCGTCTGTCTGTCAAACTCTGACTGAGATGCTCGCACCTCTGCCTCGGCCTACGCACACAACAACCAGACAGCAGTGTTACAGAGAGACAGTAGCAGCAGTAGCAGTGGTGGCACGAGCAACAACAACAACAACAGCAGCAGCAGCAGAAGCACTGACTGCAGAAGCAACAGCAGCAGCAGCAACAGCAGCAGTGGCTGGGGACTTTAACTCGTCTTCATATTACCTTGCAACAACTCAACTGCCTCTATTTACTATTAGGTTAGTACCTCTGTCACACAAATACCATCATCAAGATTTATCACACCACACACTCATTACTACACATGTACAAACCTATCCTTGGACAAAGGAAACCATTGTTGATTAAGTAATGCACAGCAGTTATTCAATATACAATGACGTCGTGGTATATATATCCACATCCATATATATTATCATCCACATTACTTGGTTTTACATATGCATAAATATGCAATAATTATGCATGTATTTGACATTAGCAGCTACATGTGGCCTCGGAGGAGCCGAGATCCAAACCTGGAAATCGCAATGGTTTTCTTGGAATGGTGTCGTTGGATTTCTTTTAATCATTTAAATCATTTTATCTCAAAATAAATCCAAAATGTTTAATTGAGTGACAGCAAAAGTACTACAGCCCATTGTCAGAAACTAAATCAGTTAACATTAACGTTTTCTCGTAAACTAGACATCTACACACTGTGTATGATAAATGCGTAACTTTACAATGTTTCTGACAATGTTAAGACTAATGTTAAGAATCATTTTGCCTCAGAGAATGAGCCCCTGGCTGCTGACACACTCGCTCTAGCAAATAATTTTCATGAATATCGAAATAAAATCATTACACATCGTGAGAATTCGGTTATAATTGACCAACTACAATGACATGAATGATAGATGCTATAGCAACACTCCATTTCTACATTAGAGATGCTACTGACGGGACGGCACGAGGTTACAAGCACACAAACCTTGTCAACAGTCAGATAGTCCTGAGCAGCAAGAAATCACGACAAAACAGTATTTCACTAACAACGTGACTACAGTTTCGCCTATCAATTAATACTCCACTTAATTAACGATTCGACGCTAACAGCGTTTGCCGATCACGCGCGAGGAGGTACAACTGTTACATGCACTTACATTACATGTGAGGGACACATCACGGATTCCTTCTCCGATATCCCCGACCGATTAAATAAAGTCGTGCCTAATCTTCGTCCAATTAGACGGGCAAATGTGGACGGAAATGGTGGACGGAATTATGGCTGTCCTGAGAAGCAAGAAGAGGGAGGAGAGCTGCCGAACTTCACTGACCTGATTTCTGTCACATCTCAATTCAATCATGTGCGTGCACGCTCGCACGCGCAAATCGTGTTAACCGAATACTGTCAGCGCATCGAACGTGAATGCCGGCCGCTTCCCGGCGCGATCCACACGTGCATCGCAACGTGAAATGTTTCATTTATACGTCACTCTCACAAAAAAACAGGGGGAGGGAGTGAGAGAGGAAGGGAAGGCAGCAAGTGATCGGCGGAGGAAAAGAGAGAGAGAGAGAGAGAGAGCGGGGCAGAGAAATGCACATACCATAGATAGAGAAGGGGAGGATGGAGGGAAGGAGAGAGCAAGGAAGAGGAAAAAATGGAGAGAGAAAGAGGAACAAAAAGAGAGATGGTACGAGAGAAAGAGAAACAAAGAAACAAAGAAAGAGAGAGAGAGAGAGAGAGAGATAAAGAGAAATTGAGAGAGTGAGCAAGACAGAAAAAGCAAGAGAGAGAGAGAGAGAGAGAGAGAGAGGGAAGGAGGGAGGGAGGGAGAGCGAGAGAGAAAAAGCAAGAGAGAGAGAGAGATAGCGAGAGGGGGGGAAGGAGAGAGGGTGGGAAGGCGGTAGGTAGGTATCGAGGGAGGGAGAAAGAGAGTAGATGTGGCTCAAGAGTATAAAAATAGTTCATCACTACGAATATCCCTATGAATAGGGCCAACTAATGGTCGGATCGAGTTCTTCAACAAAAAATAAAGCAAGCAAATTGCACATGGCACACGCATGTGCTCGTAAGAAAACATTTAAGGTGCTGTACGTACATCAGTATAGTGCACTAAGGCAATGCAATTTGTTAATTACAGTGTTAATAATATTCAATTACAGATGTGCATATCAACACAGCCGAGCTCTACCTGCCTAATTTAGTGCAGTGCCAAGTTAAATTGACAGTACAGTGGTCCCCGATTTTGAAAAACCATCTGTGCACACGTTGAAATGTGTATGTTGTAGTGTCCCAGTTAAGCAGGACTACTGCTTAATTAGGACATTTTCATGGTGTCCTCCGGCCTGTCCCAATAAAGCAAAAGTGGACACCGCTGCATTATAATATGCAATTGAAATTGCCTTCAACGCTGTTAACGTGTAAGGGCTTACACAGTACACCTACCATTAAAAACAAATCAATAATTAATGTTCAGTGCAATTTATACACAGACTTTTAAGTATTTTTGATAATTAATTGATTGTGTAATACCACGGCTATCAAAATTAACGATTAAAATTTAATATTTTAAAAATTAAAAACAAAAAAAGAATCAGGATGTAATCGTTCCACTAACGAAAACTTACAGCTGTTTGCATCTCTTGTGATTTCGCTTTCTTGAGCTTACTCTTTGCTGCATCAAGATCCAGACGCTTCATATCAAGTGTCTTTCTCTCTCTCTACACCCAAAAACAATTATCGTTATATACATATTTTTATAGTAGAGGTGGTGGGATGGTGGGAGCAGAGGTGATGGAGGTGTGTCTGTGGGGGGAGGGGATAGCAGCAGTGATGATGGTCGCAAATGATTTGGTGGGTGTATTAATAGTGGACATGATAAAAACAGTGGTCACAGTGTTGGTTTATGGTGGTAATAATGATGGATGATTATATTAGTGATGATACTGGCAACTACTAATACTGTATTCGATCTTATGCAACTATATTACCATGCTCATAGTTTCAGTACACGTGTTTAATGGCGACATATAGATCTCATCAAGAGCAGATAAAGAAGGAGAGCGTACAAGGGTAAAATGCTGAAACCATGCTGCAGTATTAGTCGAATTAATAAACTTTTCCCGTTTTATTTTGACGATCCTTTGCAGTATTATTGATTAGCTGTCTTACCTTGTTCATATAAAACAAACCGCATGTCCCTACGATGCCCCTACGCTGAGATAATGAGCGGTGAAAATCTGGTATTTTCGCCGAAACCAGACTCGAGATCAGTGTGAACTGCGACTGTCTCTCGAAGTGTTTCCAGTGTGTTGCTTCCGGTCGCCGCTGTGTAGCGCCATAGTGGCGCTGACTCACGTAATACTACCAGAGTTTACTATACATCCAGCGTGAGGTGGGCGTGAGGTGGGCACAGGTGGGGGTCATCACTATGGCAATCAATAACAGACGTCATTCGGGACACGCGAGGTTTCCCGAAGTTATAACACTTCGGGAGAGGGACGCAGTTCACACTGATCTCGAGTCGGGTTTCGGCGAAAATACCAGATTTTCACCGCTCATTATCTCAGCGTAGGGGCATCGTAGGGACATGCGGTTTGTTTGATATGAACAAGGTAAGACAGCTAATCAATAATACTGCAATGGATCGTCAAAATAAAACGGGAAAAGTTTATTAATTCGACTAATACTGCAGCATGGTTTCAGCATTTTACCCTTGTATGCTCTCCTTCTTTATCTGCTCTTGATCTCATGAATTCACTGGATATGTTTAGGGCTGTACCACAATGGTCTTCATATCTCCCTCTAGGAACGTTCGCAGCGGCGTGAGGAAATTGTTGTTGACCTTATGGATGTACTCCTTTTCAGCGTTGCCGATATTTCGCTCCATCTGCCCACACTTCACCAGTGTGCTGCCTTCAATCATATAGCGCATAAAATCACATTATTACGACAGGCCGTAGACGCGGTTAGAAACAACTAAACATGGACGCACGAGTTTTCGTTCGCAAGTGTTGAGAGTGTTGCAAGTGTTTTTTTTCAAGTGTTTTTTTGGGTAAAATCATTATGTTATTATGTTACTTGCGAACATCATTCAACAGTCAGGACGAGAGCTTACAAGTAAAGCTAGGCTGTATTTGCACTTTGCACGTGTGTCTGGCTGCGTGGAGGCGTTTGCATGACAGCTTCAATCAATTTATCATTTCACTTCAACTGAGAATCTCATACTTAGTACGCTTCCTCACATTGACTATAAAATAGTGCATAATAAATATTTGCACACATAACAGGTTGCATCTCAGTATACAATTTAATGATAGGTTCATCATTCTCCTTACGCCTAAGAGAAAACAGTAGGCTTAACGCATTTTAGACCTACGCAACCAGTCTGACACAAGTCGTTTCCACAGCCAGGAAGAAAAAATAAACTGGGTTTGTATATGCACGATACAAAATAGCTTGCTAGAAGAACACGATAATGAGAACCTGGTGTGAGCTCAACTTTCATCCTGGCATCCTCGCCCTTTTTCTCGCTTGTATAGACACAACAAACGTACCACTCAAACCTGTTTACACTTACAGCTTTGCTATCCTTCTAAATATTTTACCACACTGACGTAACTACCCATTACCCCACCCACCCATCTTACATTGCTAGACCCATCTTTATCTCAACAGCACATATTCAAACCAACAGCATTCTCTTCTGTCGACTCTGCCACGTGTACAGCACAAACTATACTAGGGTCAATGGTAGTTACGGACTAAGACAGCATGCACATCACACCAGCATGATCGTCGACAGAGCTCTCTGCTGTTAACACTGGAGTTATTATTTTCTGCAATGAAATTCTGTTGCAGCTCTTCTAAATTTACATCCATAGGAGTAGGTTCATGAGCATACTGCAACAGAAGCGAATTTATCGCAAGAAGCTTGAATCACTCAAGACTTTGCCGATTCCTCGTCTATTTCTTCAAACACTGTACTGCCATTCGGCCGGGTAGCCGGTACCAAATTTTGATCGTTGTGTCTTAAACGTGTGTGTGTACTAGAAAAGGTACACCCAGCACTGTAACGGCAGCTAAAGCTGGGTGGAAAAACAAAATCAATTGTGCACTACCAACACATTTCCTGCCCGACAATCGATGTAAACGAGAGCAGCTAATGTACTAGGCGAGAGAGCAAACACACGCACACACGCACAGACGCACGCACGTAACCACGCATACACACACCTGCACATAAACACAATCACATACATTCACACACACGCAGGTGCACATGTACACTCACACGCACACACACGCGCACATGAACACGCACGCACACAGTGCCACACACGCGCATACACAGAGACACACACGCACGCACACAGTGCCACACACGCACGCACACAGTGCCACACACGCGCATACACAGAGACACACAAACAGACAGACAGACGGACAGACTAACACGAATACAGACACACACGCACACATGCATGCACGCACGCACGCACGCCAACACGCACAGAGAGAGAGAGCGTGCACACTCACGCACACGCACGCACGCACACGCACACATACTCACACACACGCACTCATGTACACACACGAGGGAGGGGGGGTAGCTGCTAGGCATTCACTGAAGCCTCATCACTGCTATGAAGCCTATGATCATGCCGACTACTACCATAACCACTCCGGGTTTCAATGTGGCCATTTATTCTCTCAACCAAATTCGACGAACGAAAATCACAGTCTGGTTGTTTGTCTGCCAAGTCCTCCCCAGGATTCATGAGAGTTTTGTCAACCACAACCTTCTCTTCATATCTTCCCTTCTCCCCATCTCCTCCTCTCTCCTTCACTCTCTCTCCCACCTCCCCTATCTGCCCCCTCTCTTTCCCCTCCCTATCTCTATCTCTCTCTCTCTCTCTCTCTCTCTCTCTCTCTCTCTC
>NW_014577222.1:0-23642 GCF_000485595.1 Priapulus caudatus | reverse complement strand
GTATGTTTTAGGTTGTATCTTCGGATTGCGTAAAGATTTCGTACGATGATGAGCGAATGTACTGTGTCCGATTTGAGCTCAAGTTGGATGAGTTACGCGTAGTAAATCGTAGGTATTATAAGGCTAGTAAATGACGAATTTCCCTTGTTTATTGTTGTCACACTCCTCCCTATTATACACTCCTGATATAGATATATAGAGAGAGAGAGAAGAGAGAGAGAGACAGAGAGACTGCACTGCTTCGTTACCGTAAGCCGTCCCCGGTCCGAAATCGTTGCCAGCTTCGATCATGTATAGACCCAGCAGCTCGTGATTGGTCACCCGATCTCGCTTCATGTCCAATGTGGTGCTCACAAACTCCTCAACGCGGGCCGCTGAAACGCACAATAGGTAATCCGTTACCATGGCGACATGAGCCGTTATAACATGCAATAGGTTATATCTGTTACCATAGTGATATATAGGACCGCTGAAATACGCAATTTAGGTAATTCGTCACCACAGGAAGCCAGACCGCTGAAACACATGATATAGGTATTTCGTTTATTTTCGTTACCACAGCAACGTGGGCCACTGATACACGCCATAGTTAAAATCCTTTACAGCGAGGACACAGACTGCTGAAATACACAATATTTAATCCATTACCACAGTGACAGACGGCCGAAACACACGATAGTTAATCCGTTATCGCGACAAGAAAATCGATTCATTCACACTTGCAGTGAGCACGGATTCTAGTATGCCCTTGATGGGAAAATAATAGCCACCAGCTGGTCTGAATGTTCTGAACAGCTTTGTATGGTTTCAGCAACAATAAAGGTGCATTCCAACAAATCTAAATAGCTCAGATGCACATTTCATGTAGAGTAAATTTGCGATGGCAACACGTAGAGTGGCAAACCAAGGCCTGTCATCGAACAATGAAGAATAACAACGGAACATAATGATGGTTACTAAGTAGTCTGAGCTAATTAAACATTCACAAATTTTTGTACAGTTGTGCACGTATGATAGGCTCCTAATACCACCCTCCAGCAAACCACACCAATGCCGCCCAGTATACCTGTATATAATCATATGATCAGCACTAATGGATAACTTAAACAGTGCTATAGAATGGATGGACACCTGCCTATTTAGGCATGGGTACTTTTGGCATTTCTCCTAAGTGCTATACAGTGAACTCATTTTTATAGAATGAACACTAGTCCATAAACAAAACATTTGACATATATATCCCTCAAGTGGCAAATATATACAGTGAACTACCTCTGTGGAATAGACGTGCCTGTCTATAAAGAACACATCCCATTTCCCTTGAGTGACCCTTGCATACTTTAACTGCTATGTGACCCTTATATACAGGTTTAACTGTATGTGACCCTTATATACAGGTTTAACTGTATGTGACCCTTATATACAGGTTTAACTGTATGTGACCCTTATATACAGGTTTAACTGTATGTGACCCTTATATACAGGTTTAACTGTATGTGACCCTTATATACAGGTTTAACTGTATGTGACCCTTATATACAGGTTTAACTCGTACCTGGGTTTGGCTCCAGCATTGTCTCTGTCTGCTTCAGAATTCTCTCCGTCCATAGCTTCGTCTTATCAGATCGCAGCCCCAGATTCTCAAATGCTGCATCATGCTCCGTCTTCTCTGCCTTACCCAGTTGTTCCTCTGTGAACTACAGCAATAAGACAAGCAGTTTCGTTCATGTACTGATGGAGTTTTAAAAACAATCCATCCATCGCTAACAGTCCATGCGCCACGGCGCTACCATGTCAGAGTATGCTTTCACTACGATCATTATACATGTCACTACCAGCGTTCAGCTATACAACAGCAGATACTTTGCAGGGTTTCACAAGCAATGTCGCTTGACACCAGAGAGAACTGATGAATATTGAGTGAATAGCACACGTACGTCTGTATAGTCACGTATCAGCGTGCATTTCAAAAATCTAAAACCAACTCTTATTACGTTTTAGTAATCTATTAAATTAATATTAGTGTTCCATATATCTATTTCACTTACACCATGTGTATCTACATACCACATTAATTCTACAACAATCTGCGCATGAGAATCAGAGATGCATAAAAGACGTAAATAATTGAGACTACGTAATTTAGTTAAGATTATTCTGTACAGTAATCAACTGGCTATCAGCTCAGGTGATACTGCAAACCAGCATTGCTACTTGACAGGGAAGCGTGAAGAGAATATTCAAATCCACCAGCTTGCTGTATTGTTGGCAATGGGAATTGAATTCAAGATGCACAATGCTTATAGAAGACAATGCTTGAATTAAAGATGCACAATACACGATGAATTCAAGCTTGCACATCCACAAAATTCACGTGTGAAATACCGCAGACGAAACAACTGCATTTACCTAGACTATGTAATTATGGTGCAGTTAGAAAAATTCCCTCTGGTCTACTGAATGCATCACAGGCACTTGAAGCGTTTCAATAAAATATAATGCTAACTAAATACGAAATCTATTTACTACCAAATTCTTAATGTTTCTATACTCTCTTTCACCTATTATTGCCAACAGTTTCCTGTAAATTCGTCCAAATCCTACGTCCAACCATACGCTGCCGGCACCATTGCTTTCGCGGCGCGACTGTTGCACGCTTACACTAATATATATATTAGTTAAAATAATAAATAAACTAATAAAATTATACCGTTTATAAGCTGTAACACTAGCCAGGATAGAGCTAGAGAGAGAGAAGTTGAAAGGGGAGAACGAAATAAAAAAGTTGGAGTTGCAACTTCAGCTGCAGGGCCTGTCTGAATCGGTCTTGAACCTGTCGGGTAGAGGTCCCGGGTTCGACTTGGCTAAACACATACGGTTTGTCCCGAAGTTTAGGGAAGAGGAAGTGGAGATATATTTCCTGTCGTTGGAGAAGGGTAGCAAATCGCCTTCAGTGGCCCCCGCGTGTACTAAACTATGCTGTTACAAACCGGATTTGTAGGGAAAGCGCAGGTGTTCTCGCTGCTGTCAGATCAACAGTCAGAGGATTATGATACAGTTAAGGGGGAACCGTGTTGACGGCTTATAAGTTGGTTCTGGAGGCTTATAGGCAGCAGTTTAGGAATTTGAACAGAACGTGTGGGCAATTCTTCATCGAGTTTGCTAGAAAGAAAGAAATGTGTTTCGATAGGTGGTATCGTTCTCTGCAGATCGCTAGGGAGTATGATAGCCTGAGAGAAGTTATCCTGATGGATGAGTTTAAAGACAGCATCCCTCTTGATATTAGGACTCATTTAGAGGAACACAAAGTTGGCGAGTTGGGAAGAGCCGCTGTTATCGCTGACGACTACAAGCTGACACACAAGAGGGGCCTTGCGGGGGCTCAGGGTTATAGTAGTAGGTGGACAGATCAGCGATCCGAGACCAGCCTAAAGGCAGAGGAGAAAACGAGGTTCTGTGGTAGGGATAATAGTGGCCAACCCGGGCAACGGGCTTCAGTTAGACAGCCAGATGGGGTCCAGAAGAGGTTTGGGTTTAGTAGAGGGGTGACGTGTTATTATTGTAACGATAAAGGGCACCTCAAGTCCGAGTGCTGGAAGTTGCAGAGGGACGAGAAGCAACAGAGCTATGGGAGACCTGTTGCCCTGGTCAACACAATGGTTGATTCCCCTGGTGGCACGAAGGAGGTAAAGCCTAGTTCTGTGGTGTCTGTTAAGGCAAGAGAGGGGGCGGATGGCGGGAGCCCTATGTTGGACAGCTATAGGAATTTTGTTTCAAGGGGTGAAGTTTCGTCCGTGTCAGGTGATAGGGAAACTAAGTCCGTAGTTATCCTACGAGATACAGGGGCGACCCAGTCACTGATGTTGCTTGAGAAGGTGCCGGGAACTCCAGGCAAGATGAATACTGGTGTGTTAGTACAGGGAATACAAGATAGTTATACCCCTGTACCCTTGTGTAGGGTGAATCTGAAATCGGGCTTAGTCTCGGGTAAGGTGACCGTGGGAGTTGTCCCCTCCCTCCCGATAGAGGGGGTGAGTTTTCTCTTGGGTAATGACTTAGCGGGCGATAGGGTCAGTACCTCTCCTATTGCTTCTGATGAGCCGGTGGAACAACCGGAAACGGAGAGGTTGCGGGAAGAATTTCCAGGCATATTCCCAGCTTGTGTAGTGACTAGATCACAGAGGTGTGAGGTGAAGCAAGAGGAGGGAAAAACGGAGGAACGGAATGAAGCGGAGGAGTCTGAGGTATGGTTAGTGGAAACGATTTTCCCACAGTTAGGCGGTGACAGCAAGGGTGGAGAGGGGTGCCCTAAAAAAGTAGAGTTCACTCGTGCCTCTCTAATAGAGGAGCAGCAAGCAGATCCTGTTCTAAGGGACATAAGACAGACGGCTCTGTCCCTGTCTGAGGCTAAGGAGGTTCCCGAGTGCTATTATATGAAGGCCGGGGTGTTGATGAGAAAATGGAGGCCTCCCAACAGTCCCGCTCACAACAAGTGGTCTGTTGTACACCAGGTAGCGGTGCCTACCTGTTATCGGTTGGAAATATTGCGGTTGGCCCATGAGATACCCATGGCGGGGCACTTGGGGATAAGGAAGACCCAGGCTCAGGTTATGGCACATTTTTATTGGCCTAAGTTACACAGGGATGTAGTGGAGTATTGTAAGACATGCCACTCATGTCAGATGATAGGTAAGCCTCAACCGTCAATCAAGCCAGCCCCACTGGTACCCATTCCGGCTTTTGAAGAACCCTTCAGTCGAGTGTTAATTGATTGTGTTGGTCCCTTACCCAGGACCAAGTCGGGGCATAGGTATTTGTTGGCTCATGGATGTGTCGTCTAGGTTCCCGGAAGCCATTCCACTAAAGAAGATTACATCTGATGTGGTGGTGGAAGCTTTGATTAAGTTTTTCTCTCGGTATGGCTTACCTAAAGAAGTGCAGTCAGACCAAGGCTCGAACTTCATGTCAGGGCTGTTTCAAGAGGTAATGCATCGGTTGGGAATCAGACAGATAAAGTCTTCAGCTTACCACCCCCAGTCTCAGGGGGCTCTGGGACGGTATCACCAGACGTTGAAGACGATGCTCAGGGCATATTGTCTGGAGTGCGCCGAAGACTGGGATAAGGGTATCCCTTTCCTCTTGTTTGCCACTAGGGACACACCGAACAAGTCCACTGGGTTTAGTCCCTTCAAGTTGGTGTACGGTCACGAAGTTAGTGGGCCCCTTAAATTGCTAAAGGAGCAGTTTTTGGATGAAGTACACGCTCTACCCTCATAGAGTATGTATGTAACATTAAGGAGCGGCTGTCCAAGGCGTGTGAGGTGGCCAGGGCACATCTAAAAAAGTCTCAGCAATCGATGAAGGCGTATTTATGATTGAAAAGCGAAGGTTCGTGGGTTTCGACCAACGTTGATTAACTGATTAACTTTTTAAGGTAATCCTAATACCGGTGCAAGGTGAGCCACTATCGGCCAAATTCAGTGGTCCTTATCGGGTGGAGGAAAAGCGGGGTGAAGCCAATTACGTGATTGGCACGCCTAATCGACGGAAATCCCGAAGGCTGTGCCACGTCAATATGATAAAGAGGTACTACAACCGAAAAGATAGCCGGCCCATAGGGCTAGTCGCCCCGGTGGGCCGGGTAGAGGAGCAGGGCAGTGGTGATAGCTAGTCTGAAAGGGTGGACCAACAGATGTCTGCCAAAGAGCCGTCAGGTGTTAGGCTGTCTAACTCAGACATTCTAGCCAGTTTAGGGTCAGAGATGAGGTACTTGTCGGAGTATAAACGGCACAGTGTGGTCAGGCTTATTAGAGAGTATAGGCATTTGTTCACTGATAACCCAGGAAACACGTCATGGGCGGTACAGGCAGGGAAGGCAGAGCCCATCAAGCAACACCCTTATAGGCTTAATCCGGATAAGTTGGCTAGGGTCTGGAAGGAAGTACAGTATATGCTGGAGCACGGTATTATCGAGCCTAGTCAGAGTAGTTGGAGTTCTCCCATTGTACTCATTTCTAAGCCAGATGGCTCGTCAAGGTTTTGCATTGATTACCGTAAGGTAAATGCCGTAAGTCGTACGGATGCGTATCCAATCCCTAGGATTGAAGATTGCATCGATAGAATCGGGAAGGCGGCATATGTAAGCAAATTAGATTTGCTTAAAGGGTACTGGCAGGTTCCCTTGACGGACAGGGCGAAAGAAATCTCAGCCTTCGTAACTCCTGATGGTTTGTATCAGAGTAAGGTAACCCCGTTTGGGATAAAAAAAACTCGGGGGCCACATTCCAAAGGCTAGTCAACCGGGTTATTACTGGGTTATCCAATACTGTGGCTTACATTGATGATATACTAGTGTATAGTGACACCTGGCAAGGCCATCTGGGGCACTTAAAAGAGCTGTTTGACCGACTCACAGAGGCAAATCTTGTCGTGAATCTAAAAAAAGCGAATTCTCCAAAGCAAACGTTACATACCTTGGGCATGTAGTCGGTCAGGGCCAAGTGATGCCGCGACAGGCAAACATACGAGCGATTATTGATTATCCAGTCCCGAAGAGAAAGAGGGAATTGCTACAATTTCTCGGCATATCCGGGTTTTTTAGGAAGTTCTGTGCAAACTATAGCTCAGTCGCAGCCCCACTGACTAGTTTACTAAAGTAAGGTGTAAAGTACATGTGGTCAAGCTTTTGCCAGATTGCCTTCGATAAGCTGAAAGCCCTTTTGGTGAACACTCCAGTGTTAGCTGCTCCAGATTTTGATAAGACATTCAAGTTGGCTATCGACGCGAGTGATATCGGGGTGGGAGCCGTCCTGCTCCAAGCCGATGATATGGAAGTAGAGAAACCCGTTAGTTATTTTTCTAAGAAGTTAACCAACCCGCAGAAGGCTTATTCGACAATTGAGAAGGAGACGCTAAGCCTGGTGTTAGCTCTGCAGCATTACAAAGTTTATGCATCCGGTAGTATAGGTGGTGTGACGGTGTACACTGACCATAATCCGCTGGTGTTTCTGAAGAGATTTAAGATTAAGAGTCAGCGACTGTTCCGCTGGAGTTTGCTACTGCAACCATACTGTCTCAACATTGTACATATTGCTGGTAAGGAGAATGTGATAGCCGATGCCTTGTCTAGGGGTTAATTATGAAGTCGAAAGCAATATTTATGGGTAACAAGCAATGTCCTTAACTCGATTGAAGCTTGTAAGAACCGGTTGTTTGAGTCGTGGATAAGCAGGTAGTCTCTGCCCGATGATTACGGTGGATGTGGTGGAAAGACCTGCGTTTCGACCCTATCCGAATATAAAAGAAAACTTGACCCGGGGTAAAGTTTTCTTCTATTTTGTGGGGAGGAAAAGGGCTGCACGGGGTGTCAACGCGGACACAGCCAGCGTTGCGAGGTAATGGCGTAGGCATAGGGAGGAAGAGGAAAGGAGACAGGCAGATGGCCGACAGGAAGCGAGGCAAAGCGGCGGAAGCTGATAGTATCAGGTTTCTCCAAGCTTTTTCATTATAGCATGGCGGGGCGCGAAATTTTTTTTCCCACGAGAGTTCCGGACCCACCACAGATAGTGTTTTGTAATATATGGTGCGTATATAAGACGGACCTGGTTGTATTATAGTTAGTGTTAGGGTTAGGGTTAGGGTTAGGTTTAGGGTTAGGGTTAGGTTGTATAAATTTTGCATTGTTGCTTCGAGGTAGTCGAGTGAATGGAGTGCGCTGATTGGCTGGGGTCCGGAACTCTCGTGGGAAAAAAAATTTCGCTGGCGGGGCTGCCTTTACAGTCCTAGTTTTAGCATTTTTTAGCTAATTTTAGCATGGTGGCTATGATATTTAGAGTGGCGGGTGCATTTTAGGATGGCGGGGCTCAACGTAGCCTGGCGGGCCGCCAGGGCTATAAGTGCTCTTGGAGAACCCTGAGTATGTATGCTGGCAAGGTTATAATTCATTTGTGAAGGTGAAGGCCACCTATCGTATATGATTTCTGTTAATGTATCACGAAATTACCGTAATTGGCAATAGATTTGTTTGTGGTAGTTATATATATATCTGTTTACGTATTTGATTTGTTTGTGTGACAATGCTTTGGGTGCGGACGCGTTGGCACAGTAATGGCGCAGGTGAGTGCTTTACCTACAGCGCGGACCCGTATCGTAACACTATCATCCAATTCAGTGTAAAACAATGTGCAGAAGAGTTACAATATATTGAACCTACACACACCCTGCACGCAGGTATATATACATACATATATATATCAGTCTTCGAATTCCCGTCACGGGGCGTCAGGCATCAGGCGTCTGACCCCCGAGACGTGTAGAAATCTCGGCAGGCCTCATGCCATGTAAACATTGCAAGCTCAATTGCCCGACGGGCTCCTGCTTTAAAAATGCATTTAAAATATAATGAAACTGGCCATTAACTAATTTAGGCTTTTAATTTAAAATCATGAAATGTTAACACCGAAAACGAATGGCGTCTAGAAGGTGTACACTTCTCACTTCTTTACTCAATATTCCAAAAATATTCCGTGGATCAAAAAGTTTTTTTGTGAAGACTGGTATATTAATTAAGTATATTAATTATCCTCCACAAACACAGTGCAGAGATTTACAAAATTTCTGTCTCTAAACGTAGGCAAAACATCTGTTGCTAAAACAATATTGAAATTATAGATATGACATGGATCCAGTGAGCTAACCGCTGACGTTACAGCTGTGGTGTATACTGCATACATGTATATATAAATATTTTCAAATACACATTCTGCCATGCCGTATTGCATGTAATCAATATATATGCACGTCTAACTGTACATGTGAAGAACGTGTAAGAAAGGAAAGATCACTAACTCAAAGAGTTTCAAACTATAACGCGGACAAGTGGACATTGCATGTACAGTGTGTGTACATAGACAAGTCTGACCATCCTGCTATTTAAAAGGTTTGTGAGAAACACGCCCAGGAGAATCACAGACTCAAATGTTTACCATAGCTGTAATCGAAATACCAACGTCATACACTTGAATAAGGAACAGTAGCTACCAATGCGATCTAGACAGCACTTACGGTTTATTGATCAGTACGTCTTACAATTCCACTACCCTTCAGATCTACGCTCTAGAACCTGCATTATTGATCTGTGAAGCTCTCGCCCACAAATGGACAGCTGGATTCCAAATGCCCTATGCCGGGAAATATACGAGCTGTAATTTATCTAGGTCTCTCTGTTATTGCATTTTTGTTTCACAAGATTCCCCTGACAATTGTGACCCGCTCCAGCATAATACGGACTAAGTCGCAAGTCATTGTTTTGAGTAGTCAATGCTGAAAATGGCCTACCTGGGAAAAAATGATATTTTTACCAAAATAAGTTCCTAAGTGCACATTTAATCCGGATATATAGGTTCAGATATCTCTAGATTATTATGGTCATTTTTAATTTTAAAAAAAATAAATATATATTTTGAAGGGCCCCTGACCGCTCATCCCCGACTGAGCCCCTTGCCCGGAACGCTTTATCTCAAAAGCTGCATATTCCGGAATAAGTCGGTTTCCGATCTTCAAATTGCTGTAGATCGGTCAATTCTTTAGATATAGCCAAATATTATATATCATTTTAAAGGTAATTAAATGATCTATTCAGATATGCACATCAGATAACTCAATTTGTAGAATTTCCTACTTAATCCTGGTTTTGCTGGAGCGGGTCACAATTGTCACCAATCTTATTGCCTGACAATTGTCACCAAGCTCATGATGTGATGACAACACAGATCTAGTGCTCCGAAAAACGCATCGATACCATCGCAGCTCTGTTTACACTCACCGGATATCAGTTGTGTGATTAAGTATATAGCTTGTTAGGTGAAATAGCATGCTGAAGTATACTAGTCTACGTGACTTTCTCAAGGAAACACCAGAAAAATTGACAGTTGCGGCCGATACACACAGGATAGCATAAATGTATTATGGGTACAACAAAAATATTATCAGCATCAACTCCTAGTACACGTGCTGAATGTCAATTATGTGGTTAGTAATGTAGCTTGTTAGGTGAAATAGTGTACTAAAGTTCTAGACAACGTGACTTGGTCACGGATATACTATAGAAAAGTGATCAAGGATAAAGGGTTGCCTGTACTGGGTTGGACTTCTAACGTGGAATGTGATGCAAACCTTGGGTGGGAATAAGTGAAACATGAGGTCCTGGTCAAGGTCTACTACTAAAGTGCTAATGTTTCTGTACTCTCTATCGCCTAATAATTCCACATAAATGCTGTTCAAATGGTTCTCTGCAACACACCACACCGTACACACGTCATTGTGCAAAAACGCAGCGACAGAAAACGTTGTAATGTAACATAGATGGAGTCTCAACTTGAAAAGACAGAAGATCTATCTTTCCTTGAGTTTGTGCACAATGACATGCGCGTGGTGAAATCGTGTTGCAGAGAAAGATTTGAATGGCATTTATATGAAATTTATATAATATTGGGCGATTGGGAGTACAAAACATTAAGAATTTTGTAGTAAACCAATACATGTTTATTTAATTATAATTTATATAATTAAAACGGCTAAAGTGATGGCAGCTTGGTTGAAAGCAGGTGAAAAGCTATAGCTTCTGCCTCTGGGACTGTGGCGTGGGTTTTGACTCAACACAGACTTCTGCCTAGAGCTTTAGTCTACAATTTAGAATATTTATCGTACTAACTCTGGTCATGACTCTACGTGTAACGGTAAGAGTCTAGAAAGCAATAACCCTATGACTGAAGCAGTGAAGCTGTTTTCGATTTACAACTGACAAATTACCATTCATAATCATACTCATAGTATCAAGAGCGTATAAAGAAAGGGAGCGTACAACGGTGAAATGCTGAAACCATGTTGCAGTATTAGTTGAATTAATAAACTTTCCCCGTTTTATTTTGACGATTCTTTGCAGTATTATTGATCAGAGCTCTGTCCTACCTTGTTAATATAAAACAAACCGCATGTCCCTACGATGCCCCTATGCTGAGCTAATGAGCGGTGAAAATCTGGTATTTTCGCCGAAAACCGACTCGAGATACCTGCTGACTGCATCTGTCTCTCGCTTTGAGATAACTTCGGGAAACCTCGCGTATTTCCGTCAATGATTGATAAATGGAATGAATGACGTCTGTTATTGATCGCCATAGTGATGACCCCCACCTGTGCCCACCTCACGCTGGATGTAGTAATCTCTGTAGTACTGACGTAATGAGTCAGCGCTACCATGCCGCTACACAGCGGCGACCGGAAGCAACATACTGGCCACAAAGCGAGAGAGGGTCGCAGTAAACAGGAATCTCGAGTCGATTTTCGGCAAAAATACCAGACTTTCACCACTCAAATTGCAAAGAAATAAAGCGAAAGTAGATCGATTTTTGGTCACTATCGACATCTAGTATCATATTTAATATTCCCAATGAAACATACCAAGTATAAGAGTCAAATTTACTGAAAATCTTATCGAAATTACACGTACTGATGGGGTATGCTGCAATGTTAGTAGCATGGTTGTTTATAACGGAAGTTAACGCGGATGCGCGCACAGTTTCAGCGTCAGTAAACTCGTCGCGCGTGTGAGTAACTTGGAATGCCTGCAGACGACGCATGTATTGTATCAAACAAGGGAAAACATGAGTTTGTTTATATGTTTGGTTTTGTATCAAATGAAAGTGTCAATGACACTGTAGCTCACCACAAAAAAGGACACAAATGAGTGAGTAAGAAGAAGTCAGTTTTAATTGAGCAACCATCGACATACATTATAGAAACGATTGCCATCTGTATATCGCAATAATAATTTATAAACCAAAATAAATCACAATTTGTGACCGTAGATGGCGCTATACCCGCTTTGTAGCGATGGCGTTTGAAATAAATAGGTTATGCTGCGTTCCGACATGTTTTGTAAATCTTTACTCTAATATAGACGTTTTATCAGCAGGGTGGAGCGGAAATACCAATTTTGCATTAAAGATATTGTCAATGAAATCTTGTAAAACAAACCAGACGAGTGTGACACCACAGTGTTTATGTCTATATAATATGCTATATAATTGCCAAACCCTACCTAATTTGCATTATTTTTTTTTAAATATCAAAACCCCGTTCTAAGGCCAGCTGGTGCTGAATCGATCGCGCCAACGCTACAGCGTATAACAGCTGCCTCGCTGCTGGCTACACACACACACGAACATCACAGGAGAGGGGTCACATTACCTCCCTGCAACTCCGTTGCAGAGGTAACAAGTCTTCATTGTTATCTTCTAAAACTACAGACCATCTGCTGACCGCTGTGGAGACGTGCGCCGGGCCTCGAATTTGGCGCACGTCTCCACTGCAGACAGCACTTCATACTTGAACATCCCCGCCAGGGCTTGCCCTTAACTTTTTTTTTCAGGTGGCCGGCCGGGCCACTTGAGTATGAGATTCAGGTGGCCAAATGGATTTTCAGGTGGACCGGTTGCTACATTTATTAAATAATTTATTTGTATCCTATCTGCTGGTCTCTTTTGCACATCCCTACACCCCTACCCCCTACACCATCTCTGTCTCTAGAGTGTATCATCCCTACACCCCTCTCCCCTACTCCCCTATGTGTTTTGGCAAATAATCGCAATAACATAACTAGATTACGACAACAACAAAGAAAGAACAAAACTCTGACTGAGTTAAATAAGTTTTCAAATATTAAAAAGCTTTCAAATCCTCTGCCAGTATCTTTATTAAGTAGCAGAACTCATGTCATTAAGATGTCAATCAAAACTGTCCTTCAATCATTCAATGTCAGTTTGACTGTCATCTGAACCTTCTGATGAATCGGAATGAATTTCTGACATTGGGTCAGACCCATCAGAGTCTGGCTCAGCTGCTGGTCTCTTTTGCACATCCCTACACCCCTACACCTCTCTGTCTCTTACAGTCGTTATCATCCCTACACCCCTCTCCCTTACACCTCATGTCCTCTACAATGTGTATCATCCCTACCCCCCCCCTACACCTCCCTGTCTCTACCAGTGCTATCCATCCCTACACCCCTGCCTCAGTGTCTACCCCTTCTGTCTCTACAGTGTTCATCCCTAACCACTCCCTGTCTCTACAGGTATCATCCCTACACCCCTCCCCTACACCCCTCCCCCTACACCTCTCTGTCTCTAGAGTGTATCAATCCCTAACCACTTCCCCCTACACCCTTCTTTGTCTCTACAGTGTATATCCCTACATCTTCCCCTACACCCTCTCTGTCTCTACCAGTGTATATCCCTACACCCTCCCCTACACCCTTCTCTGTCTCTACAGTGTATAATCCCCTACACCAGCCTCCCCCTAACCCTCTGTATCTCTAAGTGTATCGATCCCTACACCCCTCCCCTACACCCTCCCTGCTTCTCTACAGTGATCATCCCTTACACCCCTCCCCTACACCCTCCCTGTCTCTACGTGTATCATCCTACCCACTCCCTTGTCTCTACACTCTACAGTGTAATCATCCCTACACCCCTCCCCCTACACCTCCTGTCTCTACAGTGTATTATCATGCCTACACCCCTTTCCCTACACCCTCCTGTTTCTACAGTGTTCATCCTTACACCCCACTCCCTACACCTTCTGTTTCTACAGTGAAATCATCCCTACACCCCTCGCCCTCACCTTCCTTCCTTACAGTGATATCATCCTACACCTCCTGTCTCTACAGTGTATCATCCCTCGCCCTCCCCCTACCACCCTCTCATGTTCTACAGTGAATCCTCCCTCGCACACCCTCGCCTACACCTTTCATGTCTCTACAGTGTATCATCCTACACCGGCCGCCAACCTGCTCCCTCTCTCTACAGTGTATCATCCCTCGAACACCCCTCCGCCGCAACACCTCTCTGTTTCTAGCAGTGAATCATCCTACACCCCTCCCCCTAACACCCTCACCTGCTCTCTACAGTGTATCATCCCTACATCCCTCCCTGTCTCTACAGTGTATCATGCCTACACCCCTCCCCGGGCTACACCCTTCCTGTCGCTACAGTGTATCATCCCTACACCCCTCTCTATACATACACTCTGGTATGTACGCACTTGTCTTGAACTCGTAGAGAAATGAATTGCGCAACGAACACACAGCTGATGGGTAGCGAATGGATTGCACGTGTTTCTTGTTGCGATTCACATTCTCAGAATCGCTTGTTGCGATTCACACACACGCGCGCGCACGCGCACGGGCACATGCACACACACACACACACACGTGCATACGCACACACACACGTACACACACACTCGGCAATCAGCAGAGCGTCCCCTTGCGCAATCATGCGTGTACGTGTCGTGCTCCTAGCGGCTCCTCGTCCGGAACCGGTCGCGTAGCCACGGCCTTATTTTTATTGGTGGCCAGGCGGGCCACCAACCCGACAGTTTCAGGTGGCCATTGGCACCCGGGCCACCGTTAAAGTCGAGCCCTGCCCGCGGTCGCGTGCGCATATCCCGCAGAACTGCGCGTCTCATCCGCTCGCAGCGCTCAGGATCAACAGCTAAGTTGAGCTAATTGTTTCTTTAGATAATCCCCGCACCTGCATTAGAGTGCCTTGTGAAAGACAAGAGAGAGACCTAAGATACAAGATACAACACTGTCAACAGTGCTCAAAGCTGTGCCAAAGCTCTGGATCATAGTTACAGTATTAGTAGTGCTAGTAGATGGTGTTATCCTTACAATATAATAAAGTATTACTAATACTATATTATATATTATATTATATATATATAAAATTATAATAATATAAATATAACTACAAAGTTACTATAAGCAGATCCGATAAATTACAAACGTACCACACAATCGTGACAGTCAGACTCACACTCACAGTCACAATGTTACATAGGCTTGCTCAATGACAATGTATTAATTACCTGCTTGGCACGTGTAAAAGCCGTTGAAGCGTCAGCTGTTAGTTTCTTGAAGCTAAATGCCATTGTCAGTAAATAGTAATGTACTTTAAAAAGTCAATGTAATATCTCCGTGATATAGCGCCGACTAGGCGTTGCTCGATAAGTAGATGTTGTTACTAAATGCTGAGTGATGCTATCATGGCCACGGAACAGTATAATCAGTGTATGGTGGCGCCATCTCTCGCCTAAGGAAAACGCGAAATGAGACGTTTTGGTGGATAGCTGTTAAACTGCTGCTGACGCTTGCTAATTGACACGGTTTAATAAAGTTCTAGGGATCGCAGCGAAACTCGATAAAGAGAGAGAATTATCAGGGCCGTAGCCTCTTGTGTGGCAGGGGGTCATCTACCCCCCTATTTTGGAGCCAAACAACAAATAAGCTTAGCTAGCCTAATAATCGTAAATAACCCTAACGTGATTTTTTGGTCACTTATATCTCTGAAAGCCTTGTCTCAGACCCACCCCTACCCAGGGGCGGACCCAGGGCTGAAGCCAGACAGTATTTTTCCAGATTTTCAAGGCACATCCCCCAAAAAGGGCACATCACCCCACAGGGAGCGCCGTTAGGCGCGGAAGCACATGGCAGGGGTCTGGGGGGCCTCCCACGGGAAATTTCAAAATTTCAAGGGTCCCTGGGCACAAACATGAGCACCATTTGAGCACACATTTAGTCAAGCAGCAATAGCTAAAAACCATATGGAATTTTATTTCTGCCTTATTTTGCTTGCGCTTTGTATAACAGCAATTAATGCGGAATGATTCAAGCACTTCCCTTCTTTTTCAGATATCAAAGCTAGTTTTGTTACCATGTAAAATTTTGATTTCCTTCAAGTCCTGTCAAATAATCAGTAGAAAAAAAACAAATACAGAATATAGCCAAATTCCATCAAATTGTTTTTTGTATTTTTTAGCGCAAAATTTCGAAGGGCACTTTGAAATCTAGACCGTATTTTGGATTTTCCTAATACGGCAAATACGGTCTGAATCCGCCCCTGCTACCACACAATGAACGTCGATGAAGAGCTGTGACCGTCGCTCATCATTACACAGTCATAAAATTTGACATCATGAGGACATCATTTGACATCATGACATCATGAGACTGTCATGAAATTTTGTCCCGCTAGAAATTTGCTCATCCTACGGCCCTGATTATAGAGAGAGGCGGAAGAGAGACGGGGCACGTGCCTGAGAATGAGGCCCGTAGGGTGTGTCTCCCTGGGTAGGCCTACTGCCGGAACGTACCCTGGTACTATCTAATATGCCGGACCGTACCCTGGTACTATCTAATATGCCGGAACGTACCCTGGTACTATCTAATATGCCGGACCGTACCTCGCCTACTCCACTAACGAGTCTAAGGAGTCGCCTACGCTTACTCCCTAACCCTAACCATATCAGATAGTTACCAGGGTACGTTCCGGGATACCGGACCGTACCCCGAGTACGTTCCGTCAGTACCCAGGGAGACATGCATAGACCTTATCTGCGAGAATGAGTGTGCCGTGTTCGGGAAACCACCGGTTATCGTCTGTGACATAATATATTTATCTATGATATCATACCCATCTCTCTCTCTCTCTCTCTCTCTCTCTCTCTCTCTCTCTCTCTCTCTCTCGCTCGCTGTTCTCTCTCTCTCTCTCTCTTCCTCTCCCTCCTTCTCCCTTCCTCCCTTATACCTACCTCTTTCCCACCTCTTTTTTTCTTTCTCCCTCCCGGGCCCCTCTCTCCGCAATTGTTCTTCTCTTCGTTCGCTTCCACTCTCTCTGTGGGGGTGCGCGGTGTGCGTATTTGTGTGTATAACTATCGAAAATTTATGCGTGTCCTGCCCCGCACTGTTGATGTTACAATGATGGTATATTGCGATCATCAGGTCACGTATAAGCACTCTATACTCGTGTACTCCTATATCAAGTGGCGTTTGCTTCAGGTGATGGTCACTTTGGTCAGCGGGAAAGTCGGCAGTCCGCCCGGCTCCGGCCGAGGGGTAAGGATTATGGTCAGGGCAAAAGCATAGATCATTAAATTTTCTACTTTTGATTCTACTTTATATTCAATAATTCAATTAATTCAATATACTGCAATTGAAGTTTAGATCTCTCTACCAACAGCAAGTTTAGGACAAATTCGTTTCTTATTTTACCGGTTTTAAGTATGACTGTTAAGAAATGTCTGCATGACAAGGTAGAAACATTATAGACGGCAGCTAGAGGAGCTATGATTTTCGTTAAAATAATTCGGTTGAATTCAGGAAGAAGATTCTGTTATAGTTTCTTTACGGAATGTACGCATTGTACTTTGACCGGTTTAAACTCAATTTGTATATTTCATACATTGTGCCTGATTCAGTATGTCATTGTTAGACATTCAAGCGCTATACTCACAAACATAAGTCTAGTAACGTGAGGAGGGTCACCAGCGGTACATTGCCGGAACGCTACCTGAGTACGGTCCGGTTATACCCTGCCCTGGTACTATCTAATATGCCGGACCGTACTCGCCACTCATAACGAGTCTTTAGCGGACGTCGCCTCACGCCTACTCCCCCCCCCTAACTCTACCATATCAGATAATTTCCTCGTGATTGTTCCGGTATAACAGGACCGTACCCAGGCGTACGTTTCGCCGCCCGTACCCTCTGGGGACATAGGACCCTATTGCAGCTCTAGTTGAGCCCGCGCTTATACAGTCTGCCGCTGGCGCGTCAAGCGCGGCCATTACTGGCCCTCCCCACCGGCGCCAAAGTGTCGCACTGACTGATTCTCGTTACGAATCATTATTCGCTAACGAAATTCAAGTTCTACAAAGTGATTCTCGTCTACCGAACATCAACTTACTGCGTAGTGATTTCGTTACGAATGATCAGCTACTCGCGGAAGTTGATTTCGTTACGAAATCATGCTACACTTGGCGCTGCGGCGGGCGCCAAGTGTTGATGACTTGACGCACTGCAGGCGCCCGTGTATGCCGCGAAGCGCGACCAGCAGCCACCTGTGGTGCCATTACCGACAATCGCTGCCCCAATCTGGTGGTAACTATATTTACCCAGAATCCCTTCTGGTGTAGGATAAAGCACGTATAATCGGCTCCATATTCAGCCAGTTCTGGCGCATTGCAGGAAGCCACACGCGCTACTGCCACGTAGGCGGAGAATGATCCAATGCCGTCATGTAATTGGTGTTTTTTCTTTCTCCTCCGACCGCCCCGGTACGTTCTTTCTATAAAACAGCGATTTCTAACTTTATTTAATTTAACGCCCTGAGTTATTCTCATACATATCGCGGCCCATAGATCGCGCCAGGCGAGGCTCTCTTCGAGGCAATTTCGCAGGGGACAATTTTTCGTTAGACTGGCGCGCGGGTGCGAGAATTTGACACGCTTGCCAGTTAACTATTAACTTCTAGTCCTGTAGCGAAAGCCAGACTTTGCCCGAATATAAGTCCTACGAGTCTTAACCTGGCATCGTGACAATCCGCGCGTTTTCATTATCGTAGCCATCTTAGGACGCCGGTGATTGATCGGTTGTCATTTTGCACCCCGCCGCTCGCAGCAAGATCAAGCCCGCACGTACAGCACACACTGATGATACCATGCAAATCCTAATCGAGGCGGGAGCGAGTCGTAGTCTATATATAGCCTTCGGATTAGTGGATATATAACGTTAGTTACCCCTCGGTATAGTAGTACGCACCGTACCCCATAGCCCATACAGCTCTCCGTATAATTCCGTGTATTGGGAGACAGAGATTGTGCGCCGAGATTCGGAGCAGCTCTGTTCCCGTTTAGAGTTACGTGGCTATTCGGAGACAGAGGATTGTGCGCGAGTATTCCGGACGCCAGCTCTGTTCCCGATAGTTTACGTGTACTTCGGCCAGACAGGATTGTGCGCCGGAGATTCGGCCCAGCAGCTCTGTTTCCCGTAGGTCTTAGCATATTCGGAGAAGAGATTTTTGCCGCCGACGATTTCGCTGAGCTAGCTGCTTGTCCGTAGGTTACTATATTCGGACGTCACGAGCTATAATGCGCCGAGATTCGGAGCAGTTTATATTTATCCGTTCATAATGCGACATCTGTGATGCACGAAATTCGACAGCATACATGATAGGTCACCAGTATTAAGATACCTGGGTGAGCACCTACCTCTTATACGGTTGTTTATCACTGAGTACCTGCTTATGTCTAAGTGCGATAGGTAAAAGACCTACTAATATTATTATTTTGTTCATAATAAAAGTTTACTTAGACTGAACCAAGTTACCGCTTCAGCTTATGGTTCTGGATCTCTTCTGCCTGTCGTTTGACATGTCGGTGTTGGAGTTAGCGCAAGAGCAGTGAATAATTACACTTACTGCACAACCCGGCGCAATCCGCCGTCCTCGTAAGGGAGCGAGAAATGAATCCCACATTTAATATAAATAATTGCACATCCGTGACGTGAAATTACTCACTGGCTGGACCGACCCTAGGGTCACTACCTACTAGACTTACTACGACTTAGCAAGAAACGCTTTCTTGCTAGGGTAGAATACCTCCATGATGTTGTGGCTAAGTCACGTTGAAATCCGGTTAAAGTATCGAATTGTTCCATAACTTTAATTCCCTCTGCCTCTTCCCTTAATAAACTTTTCTTTATCTGCAAGTGTCAAGCCATGATCCTCTTTGATGTCTGTTCCTATTCTGACCTGCCTTAATGCTTTGCTACAGTGTCGATTGCTTGGCGTTTTCTTGTCTTCTCCGCAGCGCGCACGCGAATGTTCATTGGGCGCTGGCGTTGCCCGGGCGTGCATTAACAAAGCATGTGTACATACACGCTTGTGATGCGGTTTAATCAATTTTCGCGCGCCCGCAACTTTGGCGCCGGAGGAGCGTTAACTACATATAAAATGCCGCCAACCTACGAGTAAACATGTCGGCCCCCACACCCCGTTTTCGTTTCTCACACGTTACTCACGTAGATCACGTAGTCACGTATTCACTCTACTATTTCTTTTTTACACTCCTTATAACAAAGCTAAGAACCACATCATTTGACCTATAGAAAATGGAAACAGAACATGTAATATATGTGGGAGCCATAACACGGTGCTATCAATCAGGAATAAAAAAACGGGTGCCTGACCTAACGTGCCCCCTGTACAGAGAGGGGGACAGGTACGTGTGGACACTGGTACCCCCCGCGGGGTGATAGGGTACGTGTGGGACAGCGTGAGGGGATCAAGGTACCGTGTAGGACAGGTTGAGGGGACAAGGTACGCTCTAGGACAGGTGAGGGGACCAGGTGAGGGACAGGTACGTGCTGGGACAGCGTGACGGGCGGAGGACGTGTGCGGACAGGGTGAGGGGACCAGCGTACGTGTGGGCACAGCGTGAGCGGGATCAGGCCTACGTTGTTGGGAATCAGGTGACCGGGACAGGTAACGTGTGGACAGGTCGAGGGGGCACACGACGTGTAGGAACACGGCGGTTGAGGGACAGGTACGTGATGGGCAGGTGAGGGGACAGGTTACGGAAGGACAGGCGTACGTGTGGACAGGTGACGGGGCAGGTGAGGGAGACACGGTACGCTGTAGGACAGTCGTGAGGGACAGGTATCGTGCTGGGACAGGTGGAGGGCGACAGGTACGGCAGGGGACACGCGTACGTGTGGGACAGGTACGGGGGGCAGCGTGAGGGGACCCGGTTACGTGTGCGACAGGTCGAGGGGACTACTGGTAGTCGCGACGTGACACCCTGGGCACAGGTGAGGGACAGGTACGCGTGGGACAGGTGAGGGGACAGGTACCCGTGTGGGCGACAGGTGAGGGGACCAGTACGTGCTGGGACAGGTGAGGGAGACAGGCTACGGCCCGTCTTCAAATAAAATATAATGCTAACTTAAATACGAAACTATTATTTACTACGAAATGTTAATGTTTCTAGCTATAGGCCTACTCTCTTTCAAGAAGTGGTTGCCGCAGGTCCAAAGCGTCTATAATATTAGACTTACGGACTCGCTCCCTACCTCGATTAGCCACTTGGGAGTGCTAAGCTACAGCCGAGAGGTGCGACCCGAGCAGTGCCCAGTCTATGGGTTATATCGGCGGCGGGCAGGCGGCCGCACATAGCTTTTCCACACTCCCAGTACGCAGCCTCGCCATTGGAACGTTTGCAAAAACGTTTCGCAGCGTTGCCGGCTCCGCCCGCGAAGACGGCCGGTAGGTGTTTCACGGTGATTTGTGACAGCCGTTTTCCTTACTGGTGCAAGGTTTCCGCGAATGTTCACTAATTCTCCGACAGTCTTTTCTGTGATTTCGCGTGACACAGCTCGTTACGAACAGATTACTCCGGTTACAGGTTTTTTAGTCTATCAACAAGTGAACACTGTTCACGCTCCCAAATGTTCTTACCTCTGTGTCCCCCACTAAAAATTGCGGATTGTTCGCTGGCAGCTATGGATCCCGTGCGGCCCCGCCCCAATTCCTTCGGCGCACGGATCCAATAGGCTGCTCAGCGCTGCATCACTGATCGCTACGACGCTCCGGCCCCCCCCCGGGCGCGTGCGCCTGCTGCCCGCGGAACTGCGCGAAAGATCTGCGCCTTCAGCGCTTGGGATCAACATATCTCCTTTCGGCAACGCTTCTCTAGTATTCCCGTCTCATCTGGATTTCCTCGTTACCCAGAATCATTGACTTTCGCTAACGAAATCAACGTTCTCCAAAGTTGATTTCGTTCACGAATTAACTACTGCGTATGTGATTTCGTTCGACATCAGCCTACTGCGAGCTGAGTTTCGTTACGAAATCAGCTATCTGCCGGAGTGATTTCTTTTTACGAAATATTGCTACACTCTGGCGCGCCGGCGCCGCCAAAGTGTCGCATGACTCTGATTTCGCTAACGAACATCAAGTCTACAAAGTGATTTCGTTACGAAATCAACTACTCGCGAGCTGATTTCGTTACGAAACAAGCTACTTGCGAGTGATTTCGTTTCACGAAATCAGCTACTGCAAATGATTTCGTTACGAAATCAGCTGATCTGCGAGTTGATTTCGTTACGAAATTCATGCTACACTCTGCGCGCGCCGGCGCGCCATGTGTCTCATGAACTGATTTTCGTTACGAAATCAGCTTGCTGCATCGCAGTGATTTTCGTTACGAAATTCCATTGCTACAACTTGGCGCGCCGGCGTATGGGGCGCCAAGTGTCGCCATGGGGCGTTACTGTGTCGGTGTTAACCGCGTGCACCGTGCGTGTATCCCGCCGTGTCGTGCGCATGTACCGTGTGTCGTTCGTTGTATCTGCGTGTACTGTGGCTGTACCGCGTCTCGTGTGTGTACGTGCGTAACCCGCGCCTACCTGCGGTGTACGTGCGCTGTTACCCTGCGGTGTANGAGGATTTCGTTGACATTAATGTCATTCACTAACTCCTGTTCAACGAAAAGGAGAATGAGAGCAGAGAATCGTGGCTGGGTCATTGTAGAACGAAGTTTAGACTTGACAATGCTCATTTTAGAGAATGTTCGTTCAGCAGATGCAGAAGTAACAGGAATTGTGGCCAGTCCTGTGAAGACGCCTGAGAGGCATGGGAAACATTTTTTGTTGTTTTGTTTGCCAATCAACAGGGGGGGCCATGGCCCCCTTGTGCCCCCCCCTTAGCTACGCCAGTGTTCACCCCTGGCAGATAATCATGAGTAGACACAGGCGCGGCGTTACGGGGGGGGGGGCAGTTGCCCCCCTATGATTTTAAAAAAAGAAGGAAAAAAAAGAGAAAAGGAAACTGGTTCGCCTGGCCTGAAAGCTGTTGTTGTGCGGGGGAGGGGGAGGATTCAGCCCGAATCCCAGCTCTTGCTAATTCTAATCATTAAAACCCTTTCATTGCGGGCTCAGACTGCGGGTCCCGGTCGCGTCTATTTTTCCCGTACCACTAATGCGTAACGCTGTTTTATGGTGCCTTGTGACCCTAAACCTAAGGACGTGGATATTCGTCAGAGCAAAATATACACACAAGTACAAACAATCAACCTAACCAAACCATAACCGTAACACTAACTCTAAACCGACTCGGCTATCTTATATACGCGCGTCATAGTACCCAAATTAATCTATGGCGTATAACCTTTCGTAGTGATGCGCAACGATCCTCGGACGAATATCCACGTCGCTAACCCTAACCCATAGCGTTCGCGTTACGCATTAGTGCCGTTTACTAGCCAAGGGTGCTGCAGCACACCCTGTTTTTTTAGTCGAGTAGTGCGTGTGCGTGTGCACGTACAAGTGCGGCGTGTGCACGTACACGGCTAACTACGAACTCGCTTATAACGAAAACAATACCAAGCTATGACAAAAGAAGCGTCAAAGGCGCTGCCTGTCTGTGTAGTATGGTAATTATTTATTTATTTTTAGTTGAGTAGGGTTCACGGCAGCGGGTTTTTTAGAGTTCTCAATAAAATAATGCATGCTGCGGTATGCTGCATGGAAACACCTGCGGAAATTTCGAGTGGTATACGGCACCTCGTCAGCTCGTGTGGAGTTACGCAAAGGTTTACGTAAATTTTAGCTTGATGAATCGCACCTAAAACGGCCTCGCTTGCGTACGCGAAATCGTACGCAAATTTACTAAATAACTGCGTTGATAAATCGCAACTAATGGCGTTGTCACACATTGACGATTTAGCCAGCGGATGCCGGACGTATCAAA
>NW_014577221.1:492153-493082 GCF_000485595.1 Priapulus caudatus | reverse complement strand
TTAATTCTGCCGAGGCCGCCGACGAGAGCGCCTCCGCGTCTTCCGCCCACGTTAATTCTGCCGAGGCCGCCGACGAGAGCGCCTCCGCGTCTTCCGCCGAGGCCGCCGACGAGACCGCCTCCGTAGCCGCCTCCGTAGCCGCCTCCGTATCCGAGGCTACGTCCGTATCCGAGACCGCGTCCGAGACCGCGTCCGAGACCGCGTCCGAGACCGCGTCCGAGACCGCCTCCGTAGCCGCCTCCGTAGCTGCCTCCGACGGCTCCGTAGCCGCCACCGTATCCGCCGTATCCGCCTCCGTATCCGCCTCCGGATCCACCGCCGTATCCGAGGTTGCCACCGTAGCCTAGGTTGCTGGCTCCGTAGCCGAGGTGGGTTGCGGCGCCGTTGCTGCCGGCATAGTTTTCGCACGCGACGAACGCGACCTGCGCATTAAAACGATCATTGTTAGAGTGCCGCCACGTCGGCATGTTACGATCTTGCAGCTACTGAGAGCAGAACCGTCGGTGCATCTAGCCGTAGGAGGCGGGCAAAATTTTCAAGATATAAATCCCATGTAGGATTGCGTTAGGCTGAAGTTTATAATTTTTGTCAGCGTAATCTGCAATTGTTTCTGTAGATTGTGTCCTATCATTTATTAGAATTATTTTCGGGGGACTAACAACATTCGCCGTAAACGATCGCTGAACGTTATACTCACGCAAGATAAGACGATCAAGAGCTTCATGTTGGACACCTGAAACACAGAACAATAAACGCCGATGATGACAACGAGCTAACAGTCGCGCAGGTGCGAAACACCCTAGTTATCACCGTCACACAGGTATGAACGACGAGTTGTCAGACATACAGGTATGACCAACAAGTTGTCCGTCGTACAGGTATGAACAACGAGTTGTCATGCATACAGGTATGAACAACGAGTTGTCATG
>NW_014577221.1:487742-491574 GCF_000485595.1 Priapulus caudatus | reverse complement strand
CGAGATAGAAAGAGAGAAAAGAGAGGCAGAGAAGAGACAAGAGCGAAAGAAAGAGAGAAATAAAGAGAGAGGCGCGGCGAGATTGAGCGAGAGAGACAGGGAGAGCGAGCGATAAAAAGAGAGCGAGAGAAAGAGAGAGAGATAGAGAGAGAGGGGGGCAGAGAGAGAGACAGAGCGAGAGAGAAAGAGAGAAATAAAGAGAGAGCGCGCGCGATGAGAGAAAGAGAGGCGAGAGAGAGAGAGAGAGAGAGAGAGAAATAGAGAGAGAGAGGCAGTGAGAGAGACAGAGCGAGAGAGACAGAAATAAAGAGAGAGCGCGCGCGCGAGAGAGAGAGAGAGAGGGAGAGAGAGAGAGAGAGAGAGAGAGAGAGGCAGAGAGAGTAACAGAGCGAGAGCGAGAGAGAGAGGGAGATAGAAATAAAGAGAGAGAGACACACACACACGCGCACACAGAGAGAGAGCATGCTATACCACACAGAGCTGCATCTATGAGCTGACTACATACTATACGTTATCTGCAAACCGAAGAAAATCTGAATCTAAAAGTCATCTATGATATTATCGAACAAATTCTGCAACAGGACCCGCATGCTAAGGAGAGAAATGACCATTCCTGGTCACATCGTCTACACGAATACAGACTATATTCGGACGGACTACACCTCTCACGTCTAGTTATACATATCACCAGTATATATAGTTATATAGGTATAGTTATATGGTATATATAGCTATATAGGTTTAGTTATATAGTATATATATAGCTATCGATAGCATCAGCAGCTCGTAAAGCTTAAGCAACGACAGCGCACTCATGGGAACTCAAATATGAGAACGTGAACAAGTTAGTGAAGTAAAGACGTAACGCTAGTATAAGTAAGAACTCACCAAGATGCTTGCTTCCTCAGTCCAGTCGACCAGGTGATCTGCAAGTGGGCATGCCTTCTGCGCTCTCCGCGGCTCCTTATATACGAGAACCGACGCGCTCCGGCCCACTAACGTGACGTCGGCAGCCCTAATTCGAGTTCACAGTCGACGACGACGATTAGCGAGATAGATATTCATTCGTTCGGCGTCGTTTGTCTTTGGATATAAGACGCGGGTTTTTTAATTGTGCGGAACTACCGCACGCTGTTACCGTAAAGTCTCGGCCAACAACCGCGCGCGACATCGCTATAATTCTACACGGGTAGTCGCGATGATGCGCGCGCGTGGCGCTGTCGAACGAGCGCAGTACGGTAGGATCGTCTGTGCGAAAGTTTCGCAAGATGGCGGTCGGCGTAACTCGGTTCGTGATTGGTCGGCCCGCGCCGCGCGCGGGAAGTATGTCACCGTTCTTAATGACACTCTCGTCGGTCGTCTGCGTGCGCTCATTATGTCGCCGACGATGTCGACGCGACACAATGCCGTCGCGCGCGGTGACGAGTAATGACGTGCTGCCTGCGGGCGTCTGTGTGACCGACGGGGAGGCGCAGAGCGATGTCATGAATCACGCACGCTGATTTGCTCGGTCGCTCGCTCGCGTCGTGTTCGTGTGTTTGCCGCATTTCTTTCTCTCTCGCGGGTAATTGATGAGTTTTACTTGTCTGATGAGCTTAATGACTGACCGCCTTACCCACTTACGTGGCACAGCACGCCGCTATAGTAGCAACATAGTACGCAGCAGTATAGTATAGTAGACATGTATAATGTCTATGTAACCGCAGCTATGCGCACGGGGCATGTCTATGTATGTAACCACAGTTATCACTGGAACGTCTATGTGTCAGTGTGGTGGCAGAGTAAGCGGGAAAAACCTCGCCTTGTGGCTCATGTAGTTATAGCATAAGAACATAGAGAAGGTGCGAGAGAGAGTTGTCTGTGTGTGCGTGTGCGTGTGCGTGCGCGCGCGTGTGCGTGTGCGCGCGTGGTGTATATTCATACACATATGTCATACTACGTGAGCCTTGGTAACGCGTGAACAACAGCAGCTGATTTTTTGAGCGTCATTGTCATACATACATCGCCTCATAGCAACCAGCCATAGCAACCAGCAAAGCGATCACGGAGCAGTGTACCGGAGTCAAACTGATGTATTGCGTGTAATGCTCAGTTTACGCTGGACAACGTTTATCGCAGACTATAATGAACGCAATATTGTGTCAGCGCACGAACGCTGCTTGTAAAACAAATCGAACAAAAAAGCACGAACGGCAAGCGATGCAGTTTTCATAGTTCACGTGTTATATTGTACATGAATAACGAAACTATAGTCATTAAATTAGAGGTGTTAGTAAAAAAAGCGATGCCTACAGATGCCACACTTGCAGACCGAGTTTTTTTGGGAGAGGGGAGTCGGCCTCCGCGGCTAGAGCCAACGGAGACGTTATTGTTCACTTACAAGTAATAATTGTAATCGGTACTGAGAAAAATTTCCGATATGAAAGTTCCGCCTCTCGAATTGCGTCCCACACCGTTGGGCGAGGAGCACAAAACGCGAGATAAATGCGTCTCATTTCATTTTTTTCAAATAAAACAAAACAAAAAATAATGGAAAAAATATTCCAATGCAGCGCCTGATTCTGATAGAAGCAAACGATCTTTGGTTGCTGGGGAGATGTTCGTCGATGTTCGGTTTACTGTCCGTTGCCTTTATGTCCGTGTCTTGTATCTACATCGTGGACATAGTGTCTACCAGTCCTTGGCGTTGTAGCCGCTGCTGCTACCGTATCCCTCTCCGGCGTTGTAACCGTAACGGGGAGAGTCGTAGTTGATGCCGACTCTACCGGCATCGTAAGCGGGCTGCTGATCGTATGAGGTGCCGACAGCGTGGACTCCCGTGGCGTGAACGCCGCTACCGATTCCAACTCCGTGGACGGCTCCAATACCGACTCCAGCTCCGTGGACGGATCCAAGACCGATTCGAGCTCCGCGGACGGATCCAAGACCGAGTCCAGCTCCGCGGGCGGATCCAAGACCGAGTCCAGCTCCGCGGACGGATCCAAGACCGAGTCCAGCTCCGCGGGCGGATCCAAGACCGAGTCCAGCTCCGCCGATAGCTCCAGATCCAAGACCCACTGCTCCGCCTCCGATGTTCGCGGCTCCGAGGTTGATTCCACCGAGGGATCCGGCGTTGCTTCCGGCGATTCCGCTAGCAGACGCGTCACCGGCGCCTCCGCCGACGACGGCGGTCAGAGGTCCGAGCTGCACGCGTGGGGCGGCAACGTTGACGGCCTGGATGCCGGAGTAGGGCAGGTTCCTCGCGTATCCGTATGCGGCTCCGGCAGATCCGGCTCCAGCGCCGGTGGCGGCCTGCTGGAACTGAGCCTGCGCCTCCTGGTTGGCACGGCGGGAGGCCTGGCGGGCCGAGGCGGCGGTACCGCTGCCGGAGGCAGCACGGTCCGCAGAGGCAGCGTGCCACTGACGGGCGAAGCCAGCTCCGTACTTCTGTCCGACGACCCCCGGAGCGGATCTCGGCTCGGTGCCGGACGGGGCGTGGGCGGCGGCGCGATCGCGGGCGCCCTCGAAGTTGAAAGCTCCGGTTCCGACGAACTCATCGGAGGCCTCGAAGCTGATGGCATTGCCGAGTCCGATCCTGTTGCCCCCGAGGGAGGTGTAGCGGCCGGAGACGGCGACTTGGCCGACACCGTGACGTCCTCCCTGTCCGACGAGACCACCGAAGCCAGCCAGAGAGCCACCGCGTCTTCCGCCCCGGTTAATTCTGCCGAGGCCGCCGACGAGAGCGCCTCCGCGTCTTCCGCCCACGTTAATTCTGCCGAGGCCGCCGACGAGAGCGCCTCCGCGTCTTCCGCCCACGTTAATTCTGCCGAGGCCGCCGACGAGAGCGCCTCCG
>NW_014577221.1:484853-486618 GCF_000485595.1 Priapulus caudatus | reverse complement strand
CGAGATAGAAAGAGAGAAAAGAGAGGCAGAGAGAGAGACAGAGCGAAAGAAAGAGAGAAATGAAAGAGAGAGCGGCGCAGAGATTGAGCGAGAGAGAACAGGGAGAGCGAGCGATAAAAAGAGAGCGAGAGAAGAGAGAGATGATAGAGAGAGAGGGGGGCAAGAGAGAGAGACCAGAGCGAGAGAGAAAGAGCAGAAATAAAGGGAGGAGAGGCCGCGTGAGAGAAAGAGAGGCGAGGAGAGAGAGAGAGAGAGAGAGCAGAGAAGATGAGAGAGAGAGCGCAGTGAGAGAGACAGAGCGAGAGAGACAAGAAATAAAGAGAGAGCGCGGCGCGAGAGAAGAGAGAGGAGAGAGAGAGAGAGAGAGAGAGAGAGAGAGAGAGAGAGGCAGAGAGAGTAAGCCAGAGCGAGAGCGAGAGAGAGAGGGTAGATAGAAATAAAGAGAGAGAGACAGCAACACAACGCGCACAACAGAGGAGAGAGCATGCTATACCCACAGAGCTGCATCTATGAGCTGACTACTAACTAATACGTATCTGGCAAACCGAAGAAAATCTGCAATCTAAAAGTCATCTGATATTTCAACAAATTTCTGCAACAGGACCCGTCATGCTAAGGAGTAGAAATGACGCTTCCTGGTCCGCATCGTCTACACGATACAGGACTATTTCGACGGAACGGCCCTACGAAGCGCTCAAAACGTGCAGTGCTCTCAGTTCTATATACATCACCCAGTTATATATAGTTTAGTAGGTATAGTTATATTGGTATATATAGCTATAATAGGTTTAGTTATATTCAGGATATATAAGCTATTCGATAGCATCAGCAGTCGTAAGCTAAAGCAACGACAGCGCACTATGCGAAACTCAAATATGAGACAGTGAACAAGTTATGTGAAGTAAAGACGTAACGAGCTAGTATAAGTAAAACTCACCAAGATGCTTGCTTCCTCAGTCAGTCGACAGGTGATCTGCAAGTGGGCATGCTTCTGCGGCTCTCCGCGCTCGCTTTATATACGAGAACCGACGCGCTCCGGCCCACTAACGTGACGTCGCAGCCCTAATTCGAGTTCACAGTCGACGACGACGATTAGCGAGAATAGATATTCATTCGTTCGGCGTCGTTTGTCTTTGGATATAAGACGCGGGTTTTTTAATTGTGCGGAACTACCGCACGCTGTTACGCGTAAAGTCTCGGCAAACACGCGCGCGACATCGCTATAATTCTACACGGGTAGTCGCGATGATGCGCGCGCGGTGGCGCTGTCGAACGAGCGGCAGTACGGTAGGATCGTCTGTGCGAAAGTTTTCGAAGATGGCGGTCGGCGTAACTCGGTTCGTGATTGGTCGGCCCGCGCCGCGCGGCGGAAAGTATGTCACCGGTTCTTAATGACACTCTCGGTCGGTCGCTGCGTGCGCGTCTTATGTCGCCGACGATGTCGACGCGACACAATGCGCGTCGCGCGCGGTGACGAGTAATGACGTGCTGCCTGCGGGCGTCTGTGTGACCGACGGGGAGGCGCAGACGATGTCATGAATCACGCACGCTGATTGCGCGGTCGCTCGCTCGCGTCGTGTTCGTGTGTTTGCGCGCATTTCTTTCTCTCTCGCGGTAATTGATGAGTTTTACTTGTCTGATGAGCTTAATGACTGACCGCCTTACCCACTTACGTGGCACAGCACGGCCGCTATAGTAGGCAACATAGTAGCGCAGAGTAATAGTATAGGTAGACATGTATAATGTCTATGTAACCGCAGCTATG
>NW_014577221.1:470699-481634 GCF_000485595.1 Priapulus caudatus | reverse complement strand
TACGGTGGGCGCTGACGCGCGGCGATGGTAGTGACGACACCGCATCTGACCAACTAGCACGGCGTCTGGCGGCGATATTAGGACATGAGCGGCCGCGTGCGTGGCTGCTGCTGCTGGGCCTACTGCCTGCTGCTACTGGTTGCTGCTGCTGCTGCTGCATGGTGGTTAGTGTGTTGGTGGTGGTGGTTGCTGCTGCTACTGCTACTGCCTGCACTGCTGCAACTGCTGGCTGCTGCTGCTGCTGCTGCTTTTGCGCCTACTTGCTGCTGGGCTGCTGGCTGCTGCTGGGGTGTTGTTGTTGGTTGTTGTGCTGCGTAGCTGCTTGGCGGTGTGGTGGTGGTGGTGGTGTGGTGCTGGCTGCTGCTGCTGCTGCCTGCCTGCTATTGGCTACTTGCTTGACTGGCTACTGCTGCCTGCTGCTGCTGCTACTGCTGCCCTGGGCTAGCCTGCTGCTACTGCTGCTGGTCGCTGTGGTGGTGTTTTGTTGTTGTTGCTGCAGTCGCCCAGTGCTGGCAGAGATGTAGCAGCAGCAGCCGCAACTGCGTAGCGACTCTCGCGTGCATGGGAGATGGAGACGACGACAGCGCATAGCATTGGCAAATTTTCGCCTTTTTTCCATTGTCATCGTCATCATCGTCATCATCACCACCACCACCGCCATCGACAACAATTATGGCGACGAAAAAAAGACAATATATATGCACCTATACGTATAAGTTATTGTCGATTTGTTTATTTCTTATATTACGTGCATCTAATCATTGCTATTCAATGATCGCGCGACTTACGTAAATACAGCCTAAACACGCATTGCACACCATACACACACATACACACACACACACACCACGACGACCACACACACACACACACACACGCACCACAGCACACACACACACACACACACACACACACACACACACACATATGTATATATATATATTCATATATCTTCATATATCTTCATTATGTTCTTATTTTATAGAGATAATACTCGAAAGCTATATTATAATATAACATATTATTAACTATAATATATTTCAAAATATTATATATATTCGCTTGGCATCATGACGTTTGCAAGTTTTTCTATACGGCTCTCTTTACGGGCGGTAACAGCTTTCACGTCGTGTATGTGTGTAATAGAGAACAAGGACATCGATGGCCGGGGGCGGGCCGGCAGTAGTAGAAAACACCGCCGTAAATGATTGCTACACTGGACGGGGAATCATTCCATGTCTGTCAACAGCGGCGCGCGCTTCCTGTAACGTGTGTGTGTGTGCTGTGTGTGTGTGTGTGTGTGTGTGTGTGTGTGTGTGTGTTGTGGTGTGTGTGTGTGTGTCTCGTGTGCGCGCGCGTTGGTGATTACATCACAACCCGTAACGGTGACATCGATCTAGCGACTCGCGATCGTACCATGCTGGCGGTGCATTGGAGACGGGACCCCGCGACTGTTTAGCCCCTCTAGCCCACGCGCCAGCCGCACAACTACGCACGCACGCCGCACGCAAGCAGCGCACACACACACACCACGGACACACACACGCACGCACACCACACACAGCACACACCACGCACACACAACACACACACACACACACACACACACACGCACACACACACTCACCACCACCACACACACACAGCGCGCACGCACCGCCCCGGCACGCAGCGCACGCACGCACGCACGCACGCACGCACACACACCACACACACACACACACACGACGCCGCCTACACCAAACGGCATGGATTTCCCCCAGTTGCGGCATTTTCCTAAACATAAATTTCGCCACTAAAGCGATTAAGTCTTCATTCTGTGAAAATTCGATTTATAGTCGGAATCGATCTACATTTTACAGCATCGTTGTGACATTGACGGCGGCGGTTAAGGTTTGGCGACAGCACTTAAAGCACACGAAGGCATATGACACGCGAAATGGCTGTCCCTTGGTGTGTACGTTACACGTGCGCATATGTTATAAGATGATGCGAATGAGACATTTCTATGTGCGCGCTGCGTATACACACACAGCACACTCTCTCTCTTCTCTCTCTCTCTCTCTCTCTCTCTTTTCTCTCTGTCGGGCAGCATTGATATATGAATGAATGTTTTGCATTTAGTGATGTTCAAACACAGGAAGCTCACATAGCGACGTTACAGAGGAAAGTTAGACGCTTGTTGATAGACTCTGAATATGGTTGCCATTACTATGGAGAGAGCAGGACGGTAGGAAGAAAAAAGGAGAGAGAAGAGAAGAATAGAAGAGACGGAGAGAGTTGAATAAAAGAGGACACGAGAAAGAGCGAGAGAGGCTGGCAGAGTGCCAGTTAGAGTAGCGGGAGGGTGGGAGCGACAGACGAAAGAAGAAAGAAACAGGAAAAAAAGGAGTGAGAGAGAACACGAAACAGAGAGAGGAGAAGAGAGAGAGGAGAGAGAGAGAGAGACGAGAGAAAGAAGAGCGAGAGGCGGCATGGGAGAGAGAGAGAGAGAGAGAGAGAAGAGAGACGGAGACCGAGAGAGAGAGAGCGAGCAGAGAGAGAGAGAGCGAGAGACGAGCGCGAGCGAGAGGCGAATGGAGGAGAGCGCATATTGCGGTCGTGTATCATGGAGGTATATTGTATGTATCGCCTAGGCGCAATACGCGTAATAAAGGGCCGAGGCAGGAGTTACGATCACTCTAATGGTGTGATGACAAAGACACACACACAACACACACACACACACACACACACACACACAACACACGCACACGCACGCACACGCACACGCACACACGCACACCACACACACACACACACACACATGCACACACACACACAACACACACACACACACACACACACACACACACACACACACACACGCATGCACACACACACTCGCACGCCACGCACACACACACACACGCGCACACACACACACACAACACACACACCCACCCACACACACACACACACACACGCACGCACGGCCCACACACACGGCACAGCACGCACGTATGCACACACACACACACACACACACACACACAACACACACACACTATTATTGAAGCTTGCAGGATCTGTGGAAAGGGGACTCACAACAACGCGCTACCTCAGTTTATCACCGCCCCCCGTGCTTTATGCGTTCTAGCGCAACAATTTCCGAGTGTTCAACAACAGCTATTAACGCTACCATCTCTGCGACAGTCGCAACATCAAAACACCTTGACATAGAAATGCGGATCCGCAATTCCGCCTCTCCATCTCGCTTTGAGAGCAAGCACAGGACGCAGACGAGGAGGCACAAGACAGGAGCGTTGTGTGCGATTCTATGTGACAATAAAATGCGCGTACGCAAATCTGCCTTCATTATAGCCGCGTGCCCCATTCTTGCATAGAAAATAAATTAAATATATGGTAGTGATGTGGTGGTTTTATGTATAGACGTTCGGTTTTGAGCTACAGCCAGTTGAGAAATCGCGAAAATATGGGCACGATATATGTGCTAGTACACGGGCGGAGGCACGGGGAGTTGGACATTCTTTCTAAGACAAGATATGCGAATAAAACTGGAACTATGCCACACGACTGTGAGTCTACGCTTGAACACGTATCAGAGTACCCACCCCATGACAATACATCACGGGCATACGCACACAAGCCGCAGACACTATAACATTCGCCACGTTAGCATATATATTGCCCCCATGCAGTGCCTCGCAGCATTTCATCGCAGCAGACAATTCCCGTTAACGAGCTGGTTACCGCTAGTAATCAGCAGGTGTGCATGATTGGTGACAGTGATTTCCCTAGCGGTGAGACAGGCGGACCGTACCTGCATGCATGCATGCCGCGCCTGCCCCGCTGCGTCGTCCATTACCGTAATGACATCATATAATGTCGCCGACGATCCAGCCGTCGTTTAATATCGAATGTCGACGAACATTAGCAATAAGTTCATCAAGCCGCGTGCGTGCGTGTGCGTGCGTGTGCGTGTGCGTGCGTGTGCGTGTGCGGCTGCGTGAGTGTGTGGCGATCGTGCGTGTGGGTGCGTATGTGTGTGAGTTTGTGTGTGTGTGTGTGTGCGTGTGTGTGTGTGCGTGTGTGTGTGCGCGCGCGTGTGTGTGCGCGCGCGCGTGCGTGCGTGCGTGCGTGCGTGCGTGCGTGCGTGCGTGCGTGCGTACTTGCTCGTGTGTGTGCTCGTGTGTACGTGTGTAGGTGCGTGCGTGTGTACGTGCGTGCGTATGTGCGTACTTGCTCGTGTGTGTGCTCGTGTGTGCGTGTGTACGTGCGTGCGTGTGTACGTGCGTGCGTGTGTACGTGTGCGTGTGAAATCACAGACTCAGAGTAAATGACACAAATTTCGAGACGGAATGTTAAAGAAAATTGACATTTTATTTATGAATAATATATGCAATCACGAATTCTCGAATACAGAAAGAACGTATACCATAATAATTATGACTATATTCTTCTTTCCCTTTCATCTCTCTTTCTTTCTTTCTCTCTCTCTCTCTCTCTCTCTCTCTCTCTCTCTCGCACACACACACGCACACGCACAAACACACTCGCGCGCACACACGCGCACGCAGACGCAGACGCAGACGCACACACACACGCACACGCACACACGCGCACACGCGCACGCACACAGACACACACACACTCTCTCGCTCTCTCTCGCTCTCTCTCAGTATCTCTCTCTGCCTATCTCGTTATCTTTCTCTCTCTCTCTCTCTCTCTCTCTCTCTCTCTCTCTCTCTATCTCTCTGCTCTTACCCTTCCTGCCCTCTCTCTATCTACGTACATGTACACATAACCCACTCCCACTCCCCACCCCCTGTGTGTGCGGGCGCCGTGTCATTGTAGGATATAGGGGGAGCTACAGAACAGCGCAGTGCTAGCTATTGCCGTACCCGTGAGGAATCCCAGCAACAGCATACGATCGACGCACTTCGCCAGCAGGTGCCACTCGTTGTTAAATACGCGTCGGCCGTCGGCACCGACCTGCGTCGACGCGTCGCGCAGTGTGTCCGCTAGGAGCGCTGCCGCCTCGGCTATCGTGCGCACCGCCTGGCGGTCGAAATCGGAACTACTGCGCGACGACTCGGAGCGACGTTCGCGTTCCATCATCGTGACGTCATCGTTATCGTCGTCGTCGCCGCCACCGTCATCGTCGTCCAGTTGCGATTCGGCGACGCGCGGGAACGTACTGCGTCGTCGGCCCTGCGACCCCGGTGTACTCTGACGGCCCTGAAACAATAGCACGTCTGTAGAACGCTAGCGTCGGTTATATTATGATGAGATAACACAGAAATTTCTGCATAATACCAGGGGTTAATAATTACATTACATTAATTACATTGATTTGTCATTATTAACCTCTGATAGTACCTATACTTCCATCGTAGAATGATCTAAAACACGTAACATAGGACGCACCGTTGATGGCTATACCCGTGACTCACATATGTTGACGTGTGCGTGCGCCCACAGTACATGCAGCAATCTAATATTATTACCTATTAGTGCAGCAACACCCGCATCATATATCTATATCAGTCAATCAATATAATATCAGTCAATATTAGACTGGTGGTTAATAACGGAAGGCGATAATTTCCTTAGCAAACAATCGGCACCCCTAACGACAACAGCTCTGTTTATGGAATTTGCGCTGATATCTGTCCTGGGCGCGCGTGTGTGCGCGCGTGCGTGTGTGCGTGTGTGTGTTCGTGTGCGTTAGAGTGTTGTATATACGTGCGTGCGCGCGTCTGTGTGTGCGCGCGTGCGTGTGTGCGCGTGTGTGTTCGTGTACGTAAGAGTGTGGTATGTACGTGCGTGCGCGCGTCTGTGTGTGCGTACGTGCGTGCGTGGTCTGTGTAGCATTAGGTGATTGATTATGTACGGCCAGCCGGCAGTGTTGCACGTGGCGCCACCAGCGTCGTCCAGCAGCGATAACGTATAGATCAACTAACGCAATAATGCATGAATTACTTCACCCCCGCCTCGCGCTGTGCCCCCTCCCCCACCCTCCACCCCCGCCTCGGGCTGTGCCCCCTCCCACACCCTCCACCACGCCCCCGCTCCCTGTCACCCACTCCCACCCCGCTCCCTGTCGCCCTTCCCCACTCTTCACCCTCGGCCCTGCTTCTGTCGCCTTCTCACATCCCCGACTTTCGCGCCCGTGCTGCCTCCTACCGGCGATGTTACCTTGTCGGCGTTGTCCGCGTGGTCGCCGTCGGCGTGCGACACGTCGACGAACGTGACGGCGGCGAGTAGCGACAGCAGAGGGCGCAGGCATCGCGGGAATGGGTGCCGACGGTAGCACCTGGCGTCGATGCCCATAACTAGCACGGTGACGAGTGTAGCGACACTGGTCAGCAGGATGAGTAGTCCGAAATATGCGACTGCGGGAGTGGGTGGAATCATAATTATATACACAATCAACACTAAACACTATGTTTTACATATTACTATATATATATATATATATATATATATATATATGTGTGTATGTAATATATAATATATATAATATACATAGATTATATATTATCATATTGCTAATACTATATACTGCTATATTGTAAGAGCGTTTGAACTCGGCCGGAGTCAGCTTCATGGAACATCTAAAGGCGCGAGGACGTAGGAATCGATCATATGTCGGTTTATACATCACCATCGGCTCTTTCTAGCACGTTCAGTTTAGTTTCTGATGTTAGTTTACCAGCTAGACTCTAGAGCAAACGCACCAATCGGATGCGGGAACTGGTGCCGCCGCAAGCGCCGTTTAGCGATCGAATGATAAAACAACTATCGTGCATTTCAGTGCGTAGAAATGTCACGAATGTTAACGGAACTTCCGGCAGAACTACGGCACATCTCGTTCTAATGTGTCGTCGATCGAAGTCGGAAACGAATCTATCGATTGTCGCGTTCGAGACAAACACTTGAATGCCTGAGTAGACGCGCTCCACTCGCAATGAAATAAACGCACTAATATAACTAAGAAAAATCACCGATGAAAAAAAATCATAATAATAGAGAGTAATAATTCACGGAAACACTTATAACAAAATAAAAATTACAAGAAAATATATACAAGATTACAAAAAAGGGAAAAAAGAAAAAAACATTTTAAGAAAAGAAATGTTAATCCTCGGCGAAGAGGCCACTTGTTTTACCCGCGACTCACCGAGCAGGGGCACGACCCGTGACGTCGGCGGCAGCGTCTCTGACATCGCCACCAGCAGCATTGTCATCGACAGAGACGTGACGATGCCGATGCTGACTTTCTCTTTCCGCTCACCCTCGTTCGTCGACGGCGTGAAGAAGCCGACAGTGGCGATGACGACGATGACGCTGCTCGGTGCAACTATGTTGAAGAGGTAGAAGAGAGGCTTACGGCGCAGACGCAGCGTGTAGTACAGCTCGGCGAAGGGACGCTGGCAGCAGACGTATCTGCGAACATATAAAAATATTGTAATTCCAATTTGAAAAATTGAGATTTGACGGGGGAGGGGCGGTCAAACTATAGATAACACCATCATAAGAACACGCATGCTCTCTTGTACTTACTAGTAGGTACTACATGTACAAAATGTAAAAAGGGAATACATACTCTTGTACTACCTCCCTTGTAATTATACTCTACCATATCAATGGTCATAACTCATCGCGTGGATTAGTGATAATATGACCGGCAGGTGGCGTGATTAAACGATGCTTGATTAAACATCAATGGCATCAAAACACCTCCGAGTTTGATTAGTTTTATCTATTAATATTGGCAGGAAATGAATAGAATTTCCTATAAGGAGCCGAAGTTCAAAAATCAAGATATACGTGAAGCATGCTAAACAGATATATAAGTATGTATAGAGATAGATTTATGGATATATATTTATATATATAGATATATATATATATATATATAGACTATATATATATATATAATATATATAATATATAGATATATATATTATATATAGATATATATATATAGAGAGAAGATCAGATAACGATAGCACTAGATAGGCAGATAAATTAATGAAGTAGCGAGGGAAGGAGTGGTAAACAACGGCCGTGTCATCAGTAAAGACAAAGTAAAAATAAACTAGATTAGTTAAACATATACATTTAGTTAGGCCTATCAATCAGTTAACCAAATCCTTCTATTAATTTTTTACTTATATATACATATTGAATAAATAAATTACTTAATTAATTAATTAACAATTAAACAAATAAATAAATAAATAAATAAATATTTATTTATTTATTTACAGCATTAATTTCTTTTATATATGTGCGTGCGTGCGTGCGTAATCGTGCGTGCGTGTGTGCGTACTCGTGCATGCGTGCGTGCGTGCGTGAGGCGGACGTACGAATGCTCCTCGCGTCGTACTTCGAAGGCGACCAGCTGCCACTGCTCGTGCGCGACGAAGTAGCCGACGCCGGCCGCCGTGTCCGGCTCGGGCTGCAGGTCCAGATAACTGACCGTCAGTGACCAGGAGGTGAAGAGCAACTCGCAGCGCTGGGCATCGAACGGGAAGTAGCGCACGTCGAGGTTACACGAGCTCTCATAGATCGCGTACGTCAGGTATCTGACCTGACCTGTGTGCGTCACGATGACGCGATTCGTCGGAGGATCGTCGACGTCCTTGACGCTGAAAACAACATGGCGGCGCGGCGGCATTACCATGGTGAACGATGTTTTTTCTCGTGATATCCCGCGAGAAATTATCAAACGTAATCAAAATATATATATATATATATATGTATAAATATATATATATATATATCATAATTGGATTACGTTTGATAATTATATATATATATATATACAAATCGTATATATGTATGTGTACACATGCGTTAGGGTTAGGGTTACGGTTGATGTAACGGTGAGGGCTCGTTTTAGGAGTAAGGTTAGGATTGGACTGATAATTATGTTTATGGTTATAGTTATACTTATGCTAAAGAGTTAGACTCATAGTTATCCTTATGGTTATAACTACAGTCAGACAGTTATATTTTGGGTTATTGGTTTTTGCAATAGGATCACATGATGGTCCCTGGCAAAATGAAATTTATTGGTGACCCATAGAGACATACTGCATTGCTAGTTGTCACGCTCACGCGTCAATTGTCATGAACGCACACAGCTGATAAACCCAACCATGGGTCATTACATTAATGGATTATTTTCATTAAATGTCGCACCGTTAAATTATTTCAACAGGATTTTTCAAATATAACTCTAACGATAAAATTCGTCCTTCACTAATAAAGTTTCAGGCGTTCACCGTCGCAGGAATTCTTTCGTCCTCGGAAAATATAAATAATAGTAATTGTCATCTCATCAGTAATATATCACAACCGTTGCCATGGAGACGGCCTGACTGCCAGATGCGTTTCTGTGTATTACGGTCACATTTCCCCGCTACGTATCCGTCGGCGCCCGACAGACAGACCAGCGTCACGTGACCACAATTAGCATTAATGACATGAGAGTTGGGATGGCAATCACATTAGCTACCCGCTGCGTGGCGCGATATTGTACGCATCGTGAACATCTAAGCTCTCTCTCTCTCTCTCTCTCTTTCTCTCTCTCTCTCTCTCTCTCTCTCTCTCTCTCTCTCTCTCTCTCTCTCTCTATGCATCCCCCCCACTTATTGACGTGGGGGGGATGGCGTGTACAATCATCCCCCCTACTTTCAGGAGGAAAATGGGGGATTCAAAATTTTCTGGGGGAGGACCCGCATACCCCCGCATGTTTCTTACCACCTTCCTCGAAATCCTGCATTGGCACTGTCGAGCGTAACAAATTTAGCACCCCACTTCAAAAATCGTTCCGCGGCGCCTGTAGAGTACTGCTAACAAAGATTATGATTATGAATATTTGTATGCATATCAAAAGTCAAATTTGAGTTCCTCTGACAGGAGCGTAGATAGCGGGGGGATGGGGGTATTTCCCCCCCCCACACTTATTGAGGTGGGGTAGCTTTCATCACCCCCTACTTTCAGGAAGAAAATGGGGAAAAATTTAATATTTTACAGACAATAAATACTGGATATTTATCTACAAATCCGTCATCGCTATTCATACTCTCCTATTGTATTATTACAGAAATGGAACGTGACATACATCTACTGTAAAATGGCTGTAATTCGTTCCAAGAATGACATTATTTTACTGAAGCTCAGACGGTTAATTTTGGACGCATTCCCCATGCATATACGATTTTTTTTTCAAAATCCCCAAATCACGTCTTATCACTGCTCACGAAAGTTAAATCCTTGCTTTATTCAAAATTAGAATAGACCTATTGAGAGTTGGGATATTGAATTTTCAGGGGAGTTGAATGGGAAAATTCAATTTCATCTCACTTTTTGGGAGGGGGGATGGGGGTGCTGAGACCCGACAGGAAGTATATTCCCGATTTTGTATAAGGGGTGAAAATATGCACTATTTGGTTCAAATCTGGTTGTTTTTCGCATATTCTTTTGCAGTTTTAAGGTTCTCACTTCGCAGTAAAATATACGTTTTATCAAAATTTCAGGGGGAGATGATTCCAGTGCTGTAGTTGTCAACGGGGGGTCGGTAGCACAGGGGGCGGTCGCCCCCCCTAGAATTTTCAGGGTAAAGGTATTTTAGCCTAGGTAAGTCTGCACTGGCAACCCCAGTGAGAACATGTACATGTATAGCACAGATTTGGTAGTAAGCATTTTAGTCTTTGGTGTCTCCAAAGGTAAAAATACTCAACTCAATAGGGATGTTATTGTGATGAAGATTGTATAGTGCTGCCTCAAAGTGCAGGAAATTGCATCGAAGAGGTGTTACTTTCAACAAAATTTTCGGGGGAGGTTCCTTGGCCCCCCCCCCCTAAACAGGAGGGGGACAGCCCCTAAAGGAGGAAAAATCCTGATATTCTATGATAA
>NW_014577221.1:466767-469196 GCF_000485595.1 Priapulus caudatus | reverse complement strand
ACCGCTGAGTGAGCCGTGCACGTGACCGTGGCAGTGAAGTGGCTAGTAATATCTTTAAAAAATTCTTTAGCGGTCTTATTTAATTGACTTTAAATAATACATATAATACTATATATGTATAGTATAATATATATACTACTATATATGTCAAGTAAAACAGTACAGGCCCAGTCGTCCCTGTCATGAGGTAGTGCGTGCGCCGCATGGCAGCCGAACTACCTTCCTAGGCCGGTTTAATAACCATAGCGATTCCAGGTGCTTACGCAGTCGCGTTACTGCTGTCTAGTTGCCTCGCGCTATATATTAGTATACTATAGTATATATACGGCTATACTACTATGATATATTATTCGCTATTATACTATATATATATATATGCCTACTACCAGACACGCGCCGATTACAGTCATTTTACCTGCCTTAAAACCTTATACATGAGTAATTAGACTACACGCAATGCCCCATGACGAATACCTTGAACAGTGCATTCCCTGCCATAGCCACATGGGTTCCACCATCCCTTACCTCGTCGTATGTAGTTAATATGCTTCCACATGGTCTGCGACCGGCTTCGCTCTGAAAAACACATACATATAAAGGCGCTATCATTGCTAACAAGACTTTACCTCCTCGCGGTTTTGTCTCTCAAGTAGTTATATCTGTATAATGATGCTATCCGCCGTGTATTGCGCTCTGCTCTGCCTGTCGGCGCCTGACTCTGTCAGTCTCTCTTTCTATTCTTGCTTCTCTCTCTCTCTCTCTCTCTCTCTCTCTCTCTCTCTTCTCTCTTCTCTTCGTCTCTCCTCTCCTCTCTCTCTCTCTCTCTCTCTCTCTCTCTCTCTCTCTCTCTCTCTCTCTCCCTCTCTCCATTATCTCCCTATCTTTCTCACCAACATGCTCTCTCTCTTTTCCCTCAGCAATAAATGTTGAGTTGTGTTTATATAGCGTTTTAGGTTGTCATGCACTTAGTCTAATCAATAACTAATGTTGCAGGTTGTGTGCTGATGGAAAATGTCATGCGTAGCCGATTCTAAGTTTACTAATGAAAGCTGACGCTGTTACGCGCCCGCATGTAAATACCGGCTGATGACTTTCTCTGAATTTTCGACTGACACACACCGCCGACGCAAGCACTCACGCACGTACGCATGCACTCACGCACGCACGCGCGCGCGCGCGCACACACAAACACACACTATCTATCTCTCTTTCTCTTTCTTTCTCTCTTTCTCTCTCTTTCTCTCTCTTTTTCTCTCTCTTTCTCTCTCTATTTCTCTCTCTTTCTCTCTCTTTCCCTCTCTCCCGTTCTCCCCTTTCTCTCTCGCTCTCTATCTCTCTTTGCTCTCCCTGTCTCTCTCTTTCTGTCTCCCCTCTCTCTCCTTGTATCTCTCACGCCCTCTCTTTCCCTCTCTCGCTCTCTATCTCACTTTGCTCTCCCTGTCTCTCTCTCTTTCTGTCTCCCCTCTCTCTCCTTGTATCTCTCACGCCTTCTCTCTCTCTCTCTCTCTCTCTCTCTATCTTTGCTCTCTCTGTCTCTCTCTCTCTCCCCTCTCTCTCCCTCCCACTCCCTCTCTCTCCCATATGACGATGACTGGTGGTACAGAGGGCGCTCGCGCAGCATACCACGTTCTTCAGTAGCACGAGTTCGAGACCCATCGTCACGTTGACAGGTGTGACGGTGTCTACCATCGGTAGAATGTCCTTGTTGTAGCCGCGCGTGATGTGTCGGTAGAGGCGGTAGTGCGCAGACGGAGCGGGCTGGCTCCTCATCGCCGACGTCGATCCATCGTCATCGTCGCCGTCCCCCGCGCCACCTGCGGCGCAACAATCACCTTCATTTGTTAATTAGATTGACTGATGGGTATACTGGTTAGTTTATTAAGTGGTTTCTTTACCGACCGACCGACCGACCGACCGACCGACCGACCGCTCGACCGACCGTCCGTCCGACCGACCGACGGACCAACCGACCGACCGACCGACCGACCGACCGACCGACCGACCGACCGACCGACCGACCGACCGACGTGCCTGACTAGTGGATGAAGTTCTCAAATAAGTGCGTGGTAGATTGACGCATGCTTAGTGTGTTCTTGATATGGCGAGTATGTAAAATAATCTGCAACACTCTATTAACCACTGCCTAATAGACCATATGCTATAGAGACACCAACAGACTCACAGCCATAATTAGTCAAATTGCTTCAAACTACTTCCTATTCTCTCTAGTTGACTCCTAACTAGTTGACTACTGTTAGACCATACACGTGTTGATGTAGCTATCCCCACAATGACGCCGTTGGCATGACAACGAGAGTGACGGGATGACGTATGAATGACGCCGACGTGCGCAAGATTGCGGCCAAACTAAATGAAAACTATTGACATTCTATCGTGACATTACCATACACACACACACACACACACAC
>NW_014577221.1:457798-466757 GCF_000485595.1 Priapulus caudatus | reverse complement strand
GGGGAAGGTTGCGGGTTAGGGAAAGAATGCAGGTTAGGGGAAGGTAGCGGGTTAGGGGAAGGCCGCGGGTTCGGGTAAGATTGCGAGTTAAGAAAAGGTTGCAGGTTAGGAAAAGGTTGCGGGTTATGGTAAGATTGCGGGTTAGGGGAAGGTTGCGGGTTAGGGGAAGGTTGTGTGTTAGGGGAGGGTTGTGTGTTAGGGTAAGGTTGCAGGTTGCGGGTTAGGGAAAGGTTACGGGTTAGGGTAAGGTTGCGGGTTAGGGGAAGGCTGCGGGTTAGGGTAAGGTTGTGTGTTAGGGGAAGGCTGCGAGTTAGGGTAAGGTTGCGGGTTAAGGGAAAGATGCAGGTTAGGGGAAGGTTACCCTAACCCGCAACCTTACCCTAACTCGCAGCCTTCCCCTAACACACAACTTTCCCCTAACCTGCATCCTTCCCCTAACCCGCAACCCTCTCCTAACACACAACTTTACCCTAACCCGCAGCCTTCTCCTAACACACAACCTTCCCCTAACCTGCATCTTTCCCTTAACCCGCAGCAAAGTTGTGTGTTAGGGAAAGGTTGGTTGTGTGTTAGGGGAGGATAATCGATTTCCATTACTGATTTGTTATTACTATTTATAACAAAGCATTTGATCTATATATACTATACCTAATGCACCTACCATTTTACTCTTTGTAATTCGTCTTTATAAATTATTAGCTACTAAATGGCATAAATTGCTTACGATATGTGTGTGTGTTGTCGTTTCAGTGGTGACATGTGATAGTTCACCATGCCATGCAGACGCCGCCTGTACTGTTGAATCCAGTGTTCCTGCATACTCGTGTGCGTGTAACGTAGGATACGCAGGCGACGGTACAACATGTGAATGTACGTATGCCCCACAAATACTCCCGTAAATTCCACGATATTATACAAACAAAAATCTTTAACCAAGGTTCTAGAATATATAGCTCTTGGAGAATGACCCCCGAACAATTAGGAGGTGGGAGTGATTGTCCAAGTCGTAGTTGCTCTAATATTTATCTCAATACTATGATCTGTGACCTACTATACCTACACTATTTCAATTTAATTTCTACGCTTCATGATAAGCTACTAAATGGCATAAATTGCTTACGATATGTGTGTGTGTTGTCGTTTCAGTGGTGACATGTGATAGTTCACCTTGCCATGCAGACGCAACCTGTACTGTTGAATCTAGTGTTCCTGCATACTCGTGTGCGTGTGACGTAGGATACGCAGGCGACGGTACAACATGTGAATGTAAGTATGCCCCATAAATCGGTGAAATCAACGATGTCATGAAAGCAAATATCTTTAATAACTGTTCTGGAATAAATACCAGCCGGGGAATTCCCCCTGACAATCATGATCGTCCTCTAAACAAACCATCACAGGGCCGCAGGCTGAGCAAATTTTTAAGGGGGTGGAGGAGGGTAAAATTTCATGACTCAACGGTGTGATGATAAGCGACGGTTAGTGTAGTGGCGTGACGATGCATATTCGTGATTCAACATCACTCCTAGCTAGCTCTCGTTGTGTTCGCACTCTTCGCGTTAAACGTGGACGCGCATTGAAACGGCTCGACGCGTTCAAATGCCACTATGTACAAATACAATATATATATACAATGTAGGCTTCACCATGCCGAAGTTTACATCAACTGTGACATTTGCTACGCGAAAGCGCAATCGTCAGTTAATGAAATTGGCACGTGATTATTCTATAAGGGTTACAAATGAATGCGGGGTAGGGGGAGGTTGCAGGTTAGGAGAAGGCTGCGGGTTAGGGGAAGGTTGCGGGTTAAGGAAACGTTGTGTGTTAGGGGAAGGTTGCGGGTTAGGAGAAAGTTGCGGGTTATCGTAAGATTGCAGGTTAGGGAAAGGTTGCGGGTTAGGGGAAGGTTGTGTGTTAGGGGAAGAATGCAGGTTAGGGGAAGGTTGCGGGTTAGGGGAAGAATGCAGGTTAGGGGAAGGTTGCGGGTTAGGGGAAGGCTGCGGGTTAGGGTAAGGTTGTGAGTTAGGGGACGGTTGCAGGTTAGGGGAAGGTTGCGGGTTAGGGAAAAGTTTCGGGTTAGGGAAAGATTGTGTGTTAGGGGAGGGTTGTGTGTTAGGGTAAGGTTGCGGGTTAGGGAAAGGTTGCGGGTTAGGGGAAGTTTGTGTGTTAGGGGAAGGTTGCGAGTTAGGGGAAGGTTGCGGGTTAGGGGAAGGTTGCAGGTTATGGGAAGGTTGCGGGTTAGGGAAAGGATGCAGGTTAGGGGAAGGTTGTGTGTTAGGGAAAGGGTGCGGGTTAGGAGAAGGTTGCGGGTTAGGGGAAGGTTGTGTCTTAGGGGAGGGTTGTGTGTTAGGGTAAGGTTACGGGTTAGGGGAAGTTTGTGTGTTAGGGGAAGGTTGCGAGTTAGGGGAAGGTTGCGGGTTAGGGGAAGGTTGCAGGTTATGGGAAGGTTGTGTGTTAGGGAAAGGATGCAGGTTAGGGGAAGGTTGTGTGTTAGGGAAAGGGTGCGGGTTAGAGGAAGGTTGCGGATTAGGGGAAGGCTGCGGGTTAGGGGAAGGTTGTGTGTTAGGGGAGGGTTGTGTGTTAGGGTAAGGTTACGGGTTATAGTAAGATTGCGGGTTAGGGGAAGTTTGTGTGTTAGGGGAAGGTTGCGAGTTAGGGAAAGGTTGCGGGTTAGGGGAATGTTGTGTGTTAGTGGAAGGTTGCTGGTTAGGGAAAGGTTGCGGGTTAGCGTAAGGTTGCGGGTTAGGGAAAAGTTGCGGGTTAGGGGAAGGCTGCGGGTTAGCTGGGAAGGCTACGGGTTAGGGAAAGGCTGCGGGTTAGGGTAAAGTTGTGTGTTAGGGGAAGGTTAGTTGTGTGTTAAGGGAGGATAATCGATTTCCATTACTGATTTGTTATTACTATTTATAACAAAGCATTTGATCTATATTTACTATACCTAATGCACCTGCCATTTTACTCTTTGTAATTCGTCTATATAAATTATTAGCTACTAAATGACAATAAATTCCTTACGATATGTGTGTGTGTTGTCGTTTCAGTGGTGACATGTAGTAGTTCACCTTGCCATGCAGACGCAACCTGTACTGTTGAATCCAGTGTTCCTGCATACTCGTGTGCATGCGATGAAGGATATATAGGGGACGGTACAACGTACTGTGACGGTACGTGTGACACTCCTGCGTCATGTGTGCGCTTTCACTATACTGACACCGTAGAATCCACCAATGCTTATGCAAAGATAACATATTATCACTATCTATTACCATTTTTATTTTTCAAGTTTTATAATTTCATAATTTCATAATTTCATAGTTTTAGTAAGAGTTAGAAAGACGAGACAACGAATATGATGAAAAGTGGCGGTGGCGGGATGGGAAAGAGGAAGTAAGAGAGAGATTGAGAAACATACAGAGAAAAATAGATAGATAAACAGTCAGATAGATAGATAGATAGCTAGATAAATAGATATATAGTTAGATAGCTAGATAGCTAGATAGATAGATAGTTAGATAGATAGGTAGATAGATAGATAGATAGATAGATAGATAGATAGATAGATAGATAGATAGATAGATAGATAGATAGATAGATAGATAGATAGATATGGTGTGCTCTACGATAGTTATGCACTTACTGTGGGCTTAGCTATAACGACGACGCAATACACACGGACAGACGAATGTTCAAACGGTCCTCGGCACGTCTAGACTGCGTCATGACGCGCTGCGGCACGCATCGCGTCGCCTGCTGCGTCTCTCATTCGATGACGCTACTTCTTTTGGCAAGCGGAATCCTGTTGTCGCAATACAGCGCTAGTGCTGCAGGTGAGGTTTATACCACACATCTGATCCATCATCATTTACCTAATCTTAAACTCTTACCTCACCCGTAAAACTACTCTATCCTTGTCCCTATTATTTGTCCCCTGCATTGGTTTGGCCCTATGGTTTTACACCGCCTGTGAAAGTAGGCCTACCATATGTCTTGTTACCTAATCCTTACCTATAGTTCTATAGGCTTGCCTCAAGCCTTACCAATCTCTAGTCTTTGGCCTAGCACTACTGCTCTACAGTCTTACCCTTTCCCTGCTCTTCCCCTCCCTCTACCCTTGCCCAGGTTTATGTGCTAGTACTATACTCCAGCTACTACATGATAATATTCTATGAGCTAATACTACACTAGCTTAATCCTGTCGTTGTAGCCTTTGCGCTACTAATATCCTAGCTATTCTCTAATAATATTCCACGCACCAACACAATCCTAGCCTAAACATATTCTTATAGACCTATCCCCGGTGTTACCGTAGCCTTGCATAACTCGTTTCTTCCCCCAACACTACACTGAACCTACCACCTACGTAACGCCAACACCATATATAATCCAAACCCATTTCTTACTTAATTCAAGCCATGACCACAAATTATACTCCTTAGTTAACCCAAGGAAAGCCCCTAAACCCATCCCTTACTCCCCCAAGCCATAGCCCTAGCCCCTTCTTTACTCCCTATAAGTCATAACCCTAACCTATCTCTTACTCCCCCAATGCATAACTCTGGTCCATACCTTATTTAATCATAACCCCAACCCTAACCTTAACCCTAAGCGAGTGCGTTGTCACAGTCGCGTCTCTATCTATAATCACTATATGAATGATTTTAATATTGAATCAATTTTTCTAAGTGAATCAAACTCTATTTCAATTTAGTTTTCTACTTTTCATGATAAGCTACTAAAATGGCATGAATTGCTTACGATATGTGTGTGTGTATGTGTGTTGTCGTTTCAGGGGTGGATTGTAATAGTTCACCCTGCCATGCAGACGCCACCTGTACCGATGAATCCGGTAATCCTGCATACTCGTGTGCGTGTAACGTAGGATATGCAGGCAACGGTACAACATGTGAATGTACGTATGCCCCACAAATACTCCCGTAAAGTCCACGATATTATAGAAAGATACTACTACTACTACTACTACTACTACTACTACTACTACTACTACTACTACTACTACTACTACTACTACTACTACTAATATAATAATAATAATAATAATAACAATAATGATTGTCTGTTACCACTGCTGATACGTTAGTACATGCCATTATATTGGATATTGGATACTGGATACTGGATATTGCATATTGCATATTGTGATGATCAGAATATAGGATAGTGTGAAAATCCAAAGTTAAATACCACGTGTAATGGTATGGCAATTGAACGTAAAAACGTAGTTAAGTATCCAGTGTGTGTCAAGATTCAATTCAAGATTCAACATTCAAGATTTTTATTTGTGCTAAACGAGGATAATCAAACAGTGGGAAAATTAAACAGTTATAACTTTGTTAATATAAAGCACGTGTATGGCGAATGGACCTTGCGGTCATCGAGTCAGCCATACACTAAATTTACAGTACATATTGCTTTCCAAGACACGATGTTAAATGATATTTACAATACTTGACGTGATCTGACGATTACAGCACACACAATCCCTCACATACACGACGTTATACTACGTACAATACACGACAATATATTGCATTACAATACATGACATGAAAAGACATTTATAATACAAAGCAACACATTACGATTAGACAACTTTATATACGTATGACATTACAAGACATGATGATATATGATATTTACAAAACATGACGTAATCAGATGATTACAACGCATACAAACCATTACAATACCAGACGTAATACGACCTACAATACATGACGATATATTACGTTACAATACATGTCATGATATGACATTATACTACATATGACATTACAAGACATGATAATATATGATATTTACAATACATAACGTGATATGACATTACGATATATTGAAAAAACATACATTAGATTACATTACAAAACATTACGTAACGTTACATTACTTTACAATACAATACGATAGTGTATACATAATACAGTGAAATTCATCGATTTCGAATTGCTTAAACATTGATATTTACATTCATCTTACACCAACGAGCAACTACACAGCAGCACTACCACACAGCTAATTTAAAAATTCTTAATAGAGAATTAATAGAGCAATTATATGCTATAATTAAGTTTCTTAAATCTTATGTATGAAACACCGGATAGGCTACACCGGATGTACAAAATAAATATAATGTAGATATAATTTGATATTTACATGCATACCTTACTTAAATATAAAATATTTTCAATTTAATACAATAGTTTCTACATAATTATATTTATTAATAAGAAACTTCTTAAGATTAGATTTAAAGGAATTCAGATTGTTTACTTTTATTGATTGAGGTATATCATTCCAGCACTTTACTCTCTTGAATTTTAGGGAGTTTTGTCCTAATAAAGTTAAAGTACGAGGGAGATGATATTGAGAGTGAACTGAATAACGTGTCATATAGACGTGAATATTATTAATTTAATAAAGTTAATTAAGTCACACGCGCGAGATAACTGAAAGTAAGGTTTTGAATAAGAGTAACAACAAATTAAAACGTTATCTCCATAAAAAAAACTACTTAAACTAATCATGTAAAAGGTTACTCGTTTCACGGCAGACATTTTGACTGTGTGTAGTATTTTAGGAATAGTAGTCTTGCAAAGAGTTATAATAGCACGGTCTTAGTTACAATAGTGCCAAAATAGTTCCATTTGATGCGTTCCCAATTTAGGGACTAGGGCACACATAAATGCTAGAGTAATTCATCTAGAGGTTAATCGGGATTTCAACTTTTTACATAATCTTCGTCTTCAGTATGTGACAGAATGATTTACCTTAACATATGAAATGAACCGTTTCAATACCAGGGAGGATGAAATATCAGTTCTCAAACCGAAAGTGGAAAGTCATGGGAACAATCCGTTTACTTAGACTATTATTGAAGATTGGAACGCTCTACCACAACACATTAGGCCAACTACCATCAACAATAGTTTTGCGGATAATGATTAAAAGGTCCAATCGAAAAGGTTGCAGCGTTAGAGGCAGGAAAGTTCGAACTTTACTAGTGTATCGAATTGTATACCGTGTTGAACAAATCTATAAATCGCGTAGAATATTTAACTTATAAAAATTGTAAAGATGTATTATTATTTTCTGATTGTTCAGAGCGCTGCTGTGTAACGTAACAAGTTTCACGATGTAAATAAGTCTGCGATAAATTGTGTGCATGTATCTAGTAGGTATCTACAATATTGAATGTGAAAATGCTTATAATATAACTTATACGGGATATTCACCTAAATAAATAAATGGAGATATAACAAGTAAATAACTAAATAAATAAAAGGCAAGAGTCGCACCCACTGACTATTGTATATAAATTATTTTTCTTCATTAAAATATTATTAGCTAGTAGATGCATATATTGCTTACAATATGTGTGTGTTGTCATTTCAGTGGTGACGTCATGTAGTAGTTCACATTCACCCTGCCATACAAACGCACATACAACATCATTATCTACTATACCTAATGCACCTACCATTTTACTCTTTGTAATTCGTCTATTTAAATTATTAGCTACTAAATGGCATAAACTGCTTACGATATGTGTGTGTGTTGTCGTTTCAGTGGTGACATGTGATAGTTCACCTATCTCTCGTTCTCTCTCACCCTCTCCATCTTTCGTTCTCTCTCACCCGCGCTATCTCTGTGTCTATCAGACGACAGCTTCCTGCAGATAGATCTCACTGTGCCGACGTCTGTGCATGCCATCGCCACCCGCTCTACAGGGGGCGCCACCAACCACGTGAGAGCTTACTCCGTCGCCCACAGCGTCACGGCGACCATCTGGGAGTGGTTGCGAAACGACGACGACGACGCCATAACGGTACGAGGCGCCTCCTGGTGTAGACCTTGTCGGTCAGGGGTCCAGTTGTCGAAAGCATTATAAGTGTGACTGCCATGTCTAATAAGTCACAACTAATAATAATAATTTTGCGTAATGAAAACATTTCCATGTAAAGAATGAAAAGGCCGTGGATAAGTTGTGATCACTTTAGACTCATGTTAGTCATAAATCTCATGTGATGTTTGAGTTATTGAAGATTTTCTGACCCTGAGTCCCTGTTCAGCAACGACACCTGGCGGCGTACACCGCCCCTGCCGGTTGAGCGAATATTACACTACACTACTAATAAAGTTTTGTTCTCAACTTCAACATTATTTACTAACTTAAGCCAAACCAACGCCTGAAGTGGTCGATAAATGAACTAAACTAAGATTTAACGATGGTTCATACTGCGTTTAACTTGTGGCGAAAGCATTCCTTTCTCCCTGTTCCTGGTAATTGAGAAATCTCCCAAATACTATTTTTACACAACAATTCCAAATTTGTGTTGTCACATAATTAGGTGCTAGATATTTAATTTTTTTTTTTTGGCTTGAAACATAGAGAGACATCTATAAATAAAACGTGAGATTGATTCGCTTCATTTGTCAATAAACGTTTACTCTTCATTAGAGCAATGCCCGTGCTAAAGCTTGATGACTGTGGTTCCTTCATAGATGTTTGATGGCAACGCGGATCGTGAGAGCGAAAATTACACTACACTACTAATAAAGTTTTGTCCTCAATTCCAACAATATTTACTATCTTAAGCCAAACAAAAGCTCAAAGTGGTCAATAAATGAACTAAAATGAAACGAAATGATTAACAGGTATTTGATGGCAACGAGGATCGTGTGGATGTCGTGCGTAACATGCTGCGTGGGCTGGTAACGATGAGATACGTACGCATCTATCCGATCTCGTGGACAGGAGAGGGTTCTGTCTCACCGTGCATGCAGGTCGAGCTCTACGGGTGTCCTTACACGTACACACCGCCCCCAGCTGCAGGTAATTTATGTAGCCTATCACTGGTCCAGTCCTTACATGAAAACAATTGTAATAAGATATAAACATAATAAATTATATATAATTATTTGATTTGATTCAATTTGATATATA
>NW_014577221.1:436284-451739 GCF_000485595.1 Priapulus caudatus | reverse complement strand
ATGAGTCCAGCTACATGTGTGTATACGCATGTATGAGTCCAGCTACATGTGTGTATACGCATGTATGAGTCCAGCTACATGCATGTATACGCATCTATGAGTCTAGCTACATGTGCACACACACATGTAGCTAGACTCATACATGCGTATATACACACCGTCACGTGTAGCTAGACTCATACATGCGTATATACACACCGTCACGTGTAGCTAGACTCATACATGCGTATATACACACGTGAAGCTAGACTCATACATGCGTATAAACACACCGTCACGTGTAGCTAGACTCATACATGCGTATATACACACCGTCACGTGTAGCTAGACTCATACATGCGTACACACACGTGAAGCTCGACTCATACATGCGTATACACGCGTGTAGCTAAACTCATACATGCGTATACACACATGTAGCTAAGTTCATATATATGCATACACACACACACTACGATACTCAACTAAGTGATCTAAATGAGATGTTATTTCGTGTGTCACTCACCATGTCATCAGGTCCCTCGCAAGAGTGCCTGTACGGTAGATTCTGCAGCAGAAAAACACGCAAACATCTGTCACCCAGGGTGGGTTTTAGGTCACGATAAACGTAGCTCACCCATGCGAGAGGGGAAGCGTAAAAGTGTACGCGAGCTGCATGTAGAGCGCGCAGTGCTAATGCGTGTGCATGCACTCTTGTTTACGTTCACATGCTTTTATTGTTATGTCAACAAAATTTGCAAATAAAACAAGAATATTAAGACTTTTGACCACATGTATTGATTTTGTTTCAGTTTTCTCACATTGTTTTTTTAAACAAAAAGGGGTGACTATATGTTTTACCCAGATAGCATGTCCTGTAGCTGTTGGACCTGATTGTCAGGCAATATGACATTTGGGCAATGTTGGAACACGGTTGGCAATTGGTTGCCTGCATGACGTTGTTCCCGTTGCTGTATGGTTGGCATGGTGATGGTATAGCGTGCATATCACTGACAAAGAAATGAAGATAAACCGATACATACCTCTGGAATTATTTTATTCAGCATCATTTCCATGTCTTCTCTAACTGATGGGTCCCAATTCTGGAAAAAGTGAGAATGCTCCATCAGCAACCGAATTCCATCTAGGGAGTAGTAGAAAGTTTAAATGCTTAATTTAGCTCATCGTTTATTACCTTTTGTAGACATTTCATTGTGGGAATCTTTTGACAATTTAACCATGCTCACAGTCACAGGCACTTGAAGCATATCAACTGTAAGCGCACGGCACCGCCATTGCGCGTACACTAACACATATATATCGAGCAGGTGCGAAAGCGTGCGCCAGGAATTCGCTCGACGCTCGCTTGTCTACACACGATTACAACAGAAATACTCAACCTTACGACTCCATCTTTGCTCCTAATTGAAGTACAGTGCTTACTTGTTGTAGAAATATCATGTCTCACTTCGCAGCAGAGCTGTGTCACGCAAAATCACGAATTAAATCATGAAATTCTCGCGATCTCTAGCGTGCTTGCGCGATTGTAACACATTTAAGTACATGGCGGAAGGCGGCGCACTGCATCTTGGGTAACCACAACGTTGCTTTCCGCCTCCCATGTGAGCCCCGTCAAAGCCGCCAGTGGGGCGTTGCTATAGATACCATAGACTGGACCAACGTTCGTTATGAAGAAGAATAAAGATGAGGATGTGGTGGTGGAAGAGGAGAATGAAGTGGTGGTGGAAGATGAGGAGGAGGAGCAGAAGGACTATTATTTTGAATTAATTTATTATTGTCGTTGCCGGTGTTCTGGTAAATAGTTCTTTGGACCGACGTCCTGGCCGGAAAAACTTCTCTCTTGTTCAAATAGGAATCGGTTGTGTAGCAATAGGGGAGGGAAGAGGAGGAGGAAGAAGAGGAGGAGGAGGAGGAGGAGGAGAAAGAGGAAGAGGAGGAGGAGGAGGAGGAGGAGGTTGTGGAAGTACAGGAGAAGAAGGATCGGAGAAATGCGAAGAGGTGAGGATAAGGCATAAAGAGGATGAGGTGAAAGAGAAGGCGAAGGCGAAGGAGGAGAGGATGGGGAGGAGGACGATGATGATGATGAGGAGGAGGAGGAGGAGGAGGAGGAGGAGGAGGAGGAGAGCGACGAGGAGCGGTGGAGCGATGCGGCGGCGAAAACCAAAGAGGAACAAGATCACCACAAGAAGCATCTAGACACAAAACTCCTACGCCTAATAATGTGTGTTGTCGACGAGGAAGGTCTCTAAGTGGCGCTCTGTCCTGCTTGACTGGCATCACTAAGGGTGCAGTGGAATGCGTGGCAACCACTGATCTCTACTATACTAACTATTAAGTTAGTATAGTAGAGATCAGTGGTGGGAACCCACAGACACTTGGAGATGTATGTGTCAGTGTGCGGCAGCGTGCGTGCGGTGTAAATGTGTGTTGCAGAAGAGCATTTGCACGGCATTTACAGGAAATTGTCGGCAATAATAGGCGAAAGACAATAGAGAAACATTAAGACTTTGATAGTAAATAGATTTCGCATTTTAATTAGCATTATACTTTATTGAAACGCTCCAAGTGACCGTGTGGTAACCGATGTAAAAAGCAAATTAAACGCGTTAACTATCTGCATATTAGTTAACCTATCCAGATCGTTAATAAATTATTATTATGACTACGTATTACTATTTAGCGCGTGCAGTTTATAGACTGTATTGCACCAGACATCAACTAGCTGGATAATCCGTGTAAAATGTTTATGGATAACTATTGTATTATAATTATTATTTCCAAAGTAGATCACCGTCACGGCATTAGCCGGTGGCTTCTGGGTTGGCCGTGTTCCAACCTAGGACAGAGATTCAATCCAGAATTTTGCGCAGGATGTGTGCTGTTCCCAGTGTTGCAATCTTCTTCTTCTTCTTACTATTCTATTTCTTCTTATTTTATAATTATTATTATTACCACAATGACAACCGGCGGCTACGCGCGGTAGTGACGAGCCTTAATGGTGATATAGCGAGTGTTGTGCCTGCATGCGCTAGCTTGTCGATACTGCAGCTACGTACGTGTGGTAGTAGAGTAGCACGCACGTACTGACCGGCTGGTTTAGGATTACTTAGTAAGCTATGTGCGGCATTCCTCTCCTCTAGCATCCCTCATGTGAAACAGCATGGTGGCTGAGTCTTACACCGGCAAGGCGGGTACCAGCATCTCGGCTGGTAGGTTTCGCGAACCTGTCATCTCGACTCAACGCGAAAACAGAAACTGTCTAACGCAACACGAGTCTTATTTGCTGCTGTGATATTGCACGCGTGTGCTTACGCCGCTCTGACGTTTTCTAGCGTTTACGCCGAGAAACACTATACAGACCGGTAAACTCGAGGCAATATCCACCAGTGGTTAAATTTAGCCGTTTCCGAAATACACCGGTTTAGAGCAGAAATCGGCGTTGCCACCATCTGCCTGGGCCGTGATAGTCCATGTCGATCGTGAGTTGACGAATTCATTACTGTAGCAATGTATTTCCAACAACAGAATACCATGAAAGATGTAGGAGTAATATGTAAGACTGAGAAAGTCGATTAAAACGCATAATATTGCGATTAGTTTCAATATTGTGCTAACCGTGCTAGACGTCTATATACATGAATACTATTAAGAGCGAGTAAAAACGTTTTTTTTCACTCCTGATACCATGTATTATAAGACATCTATGGTGTTGACATTTATTTCACATTGCAGTTGCCAGATATATGTACATTCTCCAAATAAAAATCTCGCGCGCTGCACAACAAATCAAAACAATGTGCCGTGAGTGATATATACACCGAAGCAAAATTTGACACTGTCAGCGCACTGAGATGCCGATTATAACAGTCATACACACACACATACAGACTGCACGCACACACGCACGTACGCGCACACAAACACACACACACACACACACACACACACACACACCCGTAGTCCCATACACACACATACATAAAAATATGTGAGGAACACGCACGAACGTATGACCGATACCTGCATTAGCACACGCGTACACGCACACATGCATGCATGTGCATATATGCTGCATATATACGTGCGAGCACTCACACACGCGTGCGTACGCACGTACACAAGCACCCACTTGCGCATGCACACGCGCATACAGACGTACACGCACACGTGAGCTCGCACGCACACGCAGGCTCGCACGCACACGCAAACACACACACACATGCACACACGCACACTCGCACACACATACACGCAAACCCGCACACTCGCACACACATACCCGCACGCACGCACACACCTACGTACCTACGTAAACCTACACCTACATAAACATCAACAACGAAGAGGAAGAACATAAATGAGACCAAGCTATGCCGCTCGCATCTGCAGCCAATCCACCCAACTGCCCACGCGTGAGCTCTGCGCATGTAGAAGCCACACGACCACTCGCCGCTATATATAGATGCTGGCACGGAGGCTGAGAAACGTCAAAAATCGCCGTGATTGTCGACATGGTCTGTGGAGAGCCGCGCTCGTGCGTCGAGGCGGGCCGCTGACATGAAGAAGGACACGTCAGTCGGTGATGGCACCCTGCAACGTCACGACTACCCGTCTGCCACCTGAAAACAAACATCGCAGCAGTTGAGTCGCGGTAAAGCCATACGGATGTTATCGGAATGCTCGTGTGGGTCGTACTCACTAACATTACTATTGCTTCCGTGATTCCTCCATGCCATGTACACACCCCACTACCTGCCTCCTGTACGCACCCCACTACCTGCCTCCTGTACGCACCCCACTACCTGCCTCCTCATGTGCTATATATATATATATATATATATATATATGTATTTGTAATGTAAGCAGATAGAAGGATAATATGTATAAATGCGTGCTGATAAATTTATAGAAAGTTACAGAAAAAGTGAGGTGGAAAGGAGAGGAAAAGCAGAAATAGGATTGAGAAGCGAGAGAGCGAGAGAGAGAGAGAGAGAGAGAGAGAGAGACAGAAAGAAAGAAAGAGAGAGAGAGAGGGGGGCAAGATAGAGAGAGCTAGCGAGAGTGAGAGTGCAAGAAATAGACAGGGAACGGTAAGCAGAATCAAAACAGACAGACATAGATAGAGAGATCACGAGAGAGCGAGGGGAGAAAGAAGATAACAGATAGAGAGAAAGAAAGAGAGAGAGAGAGAGAGAGAGCAAGAGAGAGAAAGAGAGAAGGGGAGGAAACAGAGAGAGAGAGAGAGAGAGAGAGAGAGAGAGAGAGAGAGAGAGAAACGAGAGAGAGATCGCTCGTGTGCATAAGAGAGAAACAAATGGAAGAGAGATAGCCATAGTTGCAAGTAACACTATAATAGGACCTCTAAGCATCCCCTCTTCTCGCTCACCTTCTCCCAGCTCACCTTCTCCCCGCTCGATCACGTCCCCGCTCACCTTCTTCAAGCTCGCCTTCTCCTTGCTCCGTCACAGCCTGGCAGCAGACGGACGAGCATTCCAGCTGCGCAGTGCTCTGCCTAACACCGCGTGTGACTACGTCGGCTGGATGGCTGTCATTAACACGGCATCTGCGTGCGCCTTCGACACCGCCTCCGCTCTGCCTAGATTCCTCTACAGCGTGGAGACGGATGGGGAAGCGTACGCCGACATGTCTGCGGCGGACGTGCTCGCTATCTTCATACAGAGAGGTGAGTGTCGTTACTATACACACGTACATACGTTAGTCGGTCACATGGTGGCGTTGTAACAGTGTTGACAGCGCGAACAATGACCACACCCACACCTGCGTGTAAGACAGTATTCCCACAGTAATAAACCTATGAACACATAGCCAACAAGAAATACAACAACAACAACAATAATAATAATAATAACAACACCAACAACAACAATAATAATAATAACAACAGTAATAATAATTACAACAGCAGCATTCGAGCGAATTCCTGGCGCACGCTTTCGCACCTGCTCTTATATATATGTGTTAGTGTACGCGCAATGGCGGTGCCGTGCGCTTACAGTTGATATGCTTCAAGTGCCTGTGCTCACAGTAGGCACATATATTAGGTTATAAATGGTGACTCTAAGCCACAAGAACATTGAGAATAACATTTTTTCAAACTTATTCATAATTATAGATTTGAGGTGAGAACAAGGAGAATATAACTGGTTTTAATCCACTTTAGTCCCAACCTTACTTATTTAAGGTAGCATGTCACATCATGCACACAATCTACCAAATAAACTGCCACGTACTTGTCAACCTCCTCCGCCTAAAATAATTTCCTGCTTTAACGATAGAGTAAAACAGTGGGGTAAAAAATTTTGAACTTAATTATTTTCACGCAATAACAACAAACCTATTCACAAACTGAAGAGAGTTTTCTGCCATAAAGGCATCATGCTGTCAGATACAATTTTATCAGATGTGATCTACTATGTTCGTCTACGATGGCCAAAATCGCTTGTTAATTAGTGAAATTATTTCATAAAATTTGCCTTGTCAATGAATTTTTAACCCTACTATTTTACTCTATCATTTAATTTCAAGTACCTCCAGTTCTGCAGGAAATTCAGCCCAAGCCTAGTTTAGTACCCCATTTTAGTGTAGCATATATGCGAAAACATATTGTGCGGGTACCAAACCATCCTTGATCTGGAAATTCTTTGTAGGTGGAATGTGGAAGCAGCATAGTTTATTGGGTGGGCTGTGTCCACAGTAGACACACTACTAGTACTATTCATTTCTTACCTCATTAAGTAGCAAGCTGGCAGATGTATGCTGGACTGGAATGGTAAATAAACAATAAAATACATACATGCACTGCACAGCTAATTGTACTACAAAGTACATGCAAAACACAATCACAATGTGACTGTGTGAAGTCAACAAATGAAATCACATGTATTGTATCGTATAACGACTTGCCACTTAGAAGAGAAATACTACAGTCACTCTACATTATCAACAGTCTCAAATATCTGTTCATAACAATAACTGTAGCAAGAATAAGTAGAACTAGTAGGGGTAGGAGTAGGAGAAGAACAACAACACAGTCAACTCTCAAACACCGTCACCGTGAGATGCAAAAACTAGCACTTACTCAAAAAATGCGCGATTCCTACTTTAAACTTTGTGAGTTCGGGCACGCCTTTCACTATCTCGTCAGTCACAAGATGACATCCTCTGGATCGCGCCTTTAATGTCACCGAACGTTGAAACCAGCTATTTCCAGACAACATCTTTCCCATTGATTTCCCACCCTGCGCCATGCTTGCTCCCATCAGCGAAATCTGTTCTCACTGACAAGAGAGCAGCTGTTCAAGCGTGACGTAGTAAATTCCTGCTGCAATGTGCGGCAAGGAGCGCGCAGCAGAAATCATTACAGCTGACTAGCGATGGCGGGAATTTACAATTTTGCACGTTGTCGCAAGCCATGTACAGTAACAAATTAATCTTTTACTCTATTTAGGGTCGTAGCCTTAGCAGGGAGGGGGCAGCAGAATTTCATGATGTGAGTAATGATGAAAAGCGGATCTTACAGTGTGACTGTCGGATCCAGGAGCGGCAACTTTCCGCCTACCCAATAATAGTAGATAGCCCAAAATAAAGAATAAAAGAAGATAAGGATAAAAAAATAATATAACATAATAAGAAATAATTAGTAAAAAGATTCTTGGATTTTTTTCCCTCTTCCATAGGAATACGCGACGGCTACTGCACTGCACATGCATGAGCAATGGCGCGCGTGACGCTCGTCGCCTTAGCTAGCTTGTCGCCTTAGACACCCAATAGGGGCCTATACTGTTTTTTTCGGCTTATCTTAATTGCTTAAAAAAATACAGGGGCACAGCCGAAAAAGATGTGCATAGTAAAATACGATTTCGGAATTTCATTTTGACCGCAGCATCCCGCTATACTCTTGCAAGGCTAGCAGGACCATAGCCCGTTGGTGGACAAAGGGGTTATAGCTGCCATTCCTACATTTTAAAGCAAAAAATGAGTTTATATAGGTTATAACGGTAAGTAACTCCAAAAATAAATGTAATAGATAATGGAACAAAGTTACAGTTTACAAAAACACAATTATACCTTCAGCCTAACCCTATCTTACAAGTGATTTCTTTCTTGAAAATATTACCCCTATCTACAGCCCTGCTATGTCGCCTCTCCCAGAGGGTAGAACTACATTATTGATAAACATTCTAATAGTAAGTTAATCGTGCGTATGTGCTCTGTATCTTAATAATCCAATGTATGTATTCTAAGTTCTAACATTTGTTGGTTGATACTGGGTATTTTCAAACACATTGCTCCCCTGTGTGCTATGGGATCCGAGCGGACAGGGCTCGTGTATTTCCTACATCAACATATATATATATGATAAGTATGCGCTTTAAAGTTAATTCAAGTGTATAAATTCAAATTAAATAATATCAGTTTTTGCAGATATTGGACATGTGCTAGCATAAACAGCGTATGGCACAGTATAGCGAAATTTGAGAAGCCTGTGCCGGGTGCCTTAATTGTAATTAATATTAAAGATAATATTGTATAAAACAAGTAGGTGGGCATGTTTGTGTAAAGAATGGGCACTGAAGCTTTAGATCCCTGCTTTATATCGTGCTCGTTGAATTTGACTTGCGAAAGTACAAATTAAATTACTTATAATTTAAATAAAGACAACGTACGGTTTATTATGTCGCGTTTAATGAATTTTAAATTGTATACATGCGTCGCATATTTCAAACACGTTTATCATTGTGTGAAGAGTGTTCTATATTGCACAATATTATAAATATAAAAGATACATAATTAGCCGTTACAAAAACTCCAAATGAAAGAAAACAGACAGTAAATATTGACCGACGCGGTTTGATAAGTAGTCAATTTCGCACAAAACTGTTAATATATGACTTTCTGTCTTAATTTTTGATCTCGGTTCATATGAACGGACGTACAAGATTTATGAGCGCTAGTCACTAGTCGCAGACAGTTAAAAACTACCATTGTCATTGAGATATTATCACAATAGAAAGTTTCTGCACCGCGCGGTATACTTTATACCTATCTCTATAAAAATGTTATATATATATAACCGTAACAGAAGATTCACATCAGTTGTACCGTACACGCCGCTATAATCAGTGTCTGACCAGGTATATTTACAACAGCTCGGCAGTACGAGCATCACTGTACGGCGTGTGGGAAGGGCTACACATACGACTCATGATCAACATACTGTGTTTATGAACAATTGTAACGTTTGTGAGACCATCTTGATACATGTACAGTGAGTTTATACAAACACCAGCATACGATTCCATATAACTTAAGACTAATAGCTAAACAAAGTTACATTGCTTGCAATATGTGCATGTTTTTGTATATATATATATATATATATATATATATATATATATTATAAAGCTCAGATATAACACAACAGACAATGCCCTGATTATATGCAATAATTAATGTGGCGTTTCCTCAGTCTGCATGGGTGGCAACACGGCGAAGTTTTGACCAATGACGTCGCGGCAACAGTCGTGACGTTTATATCACGATTGGTTGCTTTGGCTATAGGCTTCATTGGTAACGGCGTTCTGCGCCATGTTGGCGATTGCCGTAGCCGTCCTTATCTTTTGTAACCCCCAGATTGGCTCGGTAATGTCGTAATTGTACAAAAGTTTTCGGCTGTGTGGTAGTGTGACCTTCCCTGTAGAATGGAAAACGACGGTGGTTATTTCTTGCGCCAATAACCTGATGCGGCTAGCTATATAGAATAACTAGAGAGAAATGAAGAGAGAAGAGAGAGCGAGAGAGAGAGAGAGAAAAATGAAGAGAGAGAGGGAAGAGAGAGCTGGATTAGAAAGCGCGCGCGCGATAGGAGGAAAGAGGAAGCAAGAGGAAGTGAAAGTGAGAGTAATAAGGGAGAGGCGGGTGGGACAACAGAGAGAAAGAAAGAGAACAAGAGAACGAGAGAGAGAGAGAGAGAGTGAGAGAGAGAGAGAGAGAGAGAGAGAGATTGAGAGCGGGAGAGTGTATGATATTAACGGACGTATCTCCATCGTGCCCACACTCACCTGTACCGATACTCGTAACCTCGGCTTTTCTTTGCCGCCTCGGCGGCTTCTGCGGTGTCTGCGGAGTAGAGCGTGCCACTAGCCTGCCCTTGCCTCGCGAACTCTACCGCGCTGCTTTTCTGTCCTTGCCCTCTGAGAGCCCCGCTCTCGATGGGACCGTATTTCGTCGTTGTGAAATATTCGGGACTCTTCGTGTAGCCGTTGTGCTGCTGCTGCTGCTGTTGCTGCCCGTAGCTTGGCTGCACGTCGAGGTACACCGGAGCTGGGGCCTCGTACGTAGCGGTCTCGTATCGCGGCGCTGGGGCCTCGTATGTAGGGACCGATTCCTGATATGTAGGTGGCGAAGGCTGGTATGTAGGTGCCGGTCGCTGGTATGTAGGTGCCGGTGCCTGGTATGTAGGGACCGAAGCCTCGTAAGTTGTCGCGGGAGCTTGGTAGCTCTGGGAGGAGGAATACGACGGTTGCGACGCGTAGGAACCGTCACGGCTACGGTAGGTAACGCCACGTCCGCTATAGCCGCCGCCGCCGCTGCTGCTTCTGCTACTGCTGTAGGGATTGTAGTTGCTGACGGGGGAGTACGAGGGTGTGGCGCCATAGCTCGTCTGCTCGCCGTCGCCTCCCGAAGATGGTCGGTGGTAACTGGAACTTTCCTGCCGATGGAAAACCATTATTGTTATTGTTGTTGTTGTTATAGTTGTTATTGTTATTGTTATTGTTATTATTACACGTGTGCGTGCGTGCTTGCGTGCGCAGGCGCGTTTGTGTATTGGTATGTGCATGTGTATGTGTATGCGCGTGTGCGAGTGTGCGCGTGCGCGTGCGCGTGCGCGTGAGTTTATCTATCTATCTATCTATCTATCTATCTATTACTGCTGAGGACGTGGAAAGTACCGATAACCTTTGTATTTGTGCGTGTGTGTGTGTGTGTGTGTGTGTGTGTGTGTGTGTGTGTGTGTGTGTGTGCGTGCGCGTGCGCGCGCGTGAGTGTGTTATTACAACTTTCGATGAGCGCTTTCTTATGTAACCTATTAAAAGCGTGAACGCGTGAACGGTGAAATTGTCTGCAGGTCATACGGGGGCACGCAAGCGTAAATATGATAGAGATGTGTCGATTCATTGGTGAGATAATGAAGTGGGTGTGTGTATATGTGTACGCGTGAGTGAGGATGCGTGCGCGTGTTAGTGAGGGTGCGTGCATGCGCGCGCGCACGTGTGTGTGTGTGTGTGTGTGTGTGTGTGTGTGTGTGTGTGTGTGTGTGTGTGTGCTCGTTCGTGCCTGCTTTGAAATGCAGGAGAGATAGGGGGTCGAAATGTCGACACATAGCTCTTTCGCACTGGGAGCAAGAGAACAAGTGAGCACCTGCAGCTACAGCACACACGCATCTTTTGACTAAACCTATATATAACAATATTCAATATATATATATATATATATATATATATATATATATAAATTTCTTGCTGTTATCTCTCTGCCTCTTTCTCTCACTCTCTCACTATCTTAGTAAGTTAGTATATATTGCGTAACTCACATGTGTCACTGTACTATGTGTGTAGAATCTATAGTCACAGCTCTCTAGTCTCGCTCAGTTCACCACTCAGAATAACGTCGCCGTCGACTCGCACTGATCTCTTATATATACCGGCTCTTACGGGTCACCGTATTAGCCCAGATTCACGGAAAACACGCGCGGTAGGGGGGCCACAGTTTGGCTGCTCTCGCTCTCTCGTCTGCACTGCTCTCGCTTTGCCACAAACACGCTCACACAGGGGACGCTGTTGTTTCTCGGGCGTGTGTCCGAGAATAGAAAGAGCGAGTGTGTTACTTTCACCGGTGCACTGATTAAGAGTGGGGTAACCCGCCAGGCAGCGGCGCGCTTTTAACGGAGAAAAAAGCTAGGCCGAACTGGGTCAGCATGCATGATGAGCACGTTCACGTTCGCGGGATTCGGGTGCCTGCCCGCAGGAGTACAAAGGGCGGCGTTGACGTCGGCGGCGTCGGCCAGCCGATGTCGTAGACCGCATAGCGATCTTCCTCACCTGCATAATGAATGGGCGTGCCTGTGATCGGGAGAGCCGCCTGTGATCGGGGCGTGCCTTCATGGCTCTGTGCGGCATCGGTGTCCGGTGGTGTGTGTGGGGGGGGTAATTTTTTTTTTGTTGTGTGTGTGTGGTGTGTGTTGTGTGTGTGTGTGGGCTGTGTTGTGTGGTGTGTGTGGTGTGTGTGTGTGTGTCTGTGTTGTGATGTGGTCCGGTACCCCGGCTGGAGAAACGAGAAATATATAACAAGGACCGAGAGAAATACGCATAGGTGTGTGTGTGTCTGTGTGTGGTGATGTGTTGACACAGCACACCACATGTGTGTGCTGACTACTGTGAATTCGTGAGCGCGCGCGTCCACGGTGCAGACCACCACACGCGAGCCTGACCACGCTACGTCGACGATGTCGCTAGCTGACACCACACCCACCACAGGAGAAGGGTGTGTGGACGGTGAGACGTAGAGTGGGGTGCGACTTGTGGCGCTGTGCGATGTAGCGTTGCGGTTTCGTGCAACTTGGAGTGTGCGCGTGTGCGCGTGGTGTGTGTGTGGCAACGACGATTGTGTTGTGTATGTGTGCAGGATGATGCCGCTGCTGAGTTGTGTGGCCCACGCAGTGTTGTATGTAGCCGGGACGACGGGCGGTGGATGTTATGCACGCGCTGTGTGTGATGGTGCCGTGCGTAGAGAGAGTATGAGAGCAGAGCCATGGTGTGATGAGAATGACGAGATATATATGATTAAATTCGTGGGGATTGACGATGCACCGAACGCATTGCTCGTGGTGCGCTGAAGCTCGCAATGTGTGTGGTGAGGATTGTGTGGCGAGGGTGATTAATAGATAAAAGAGAGAGAGAGCGAGAAAGGTAATATATATATAAAGGAGAGAGAAGATTAGAGAGGATGACGGACATCGATGACACACACACCAGCACACACACACACAACCACACGAGGGGCGAGGAGAGAGATCGGGTGAGACGTGAGACAAGAAGAGACAGAGACGAAGAGGGAGAGAGAACAGGTGATCGTGTGTGGTGATAGCGATGTATAGTGGCGAGAGTGTGTGTGCGGTGGTGTAGATGGTGATGTGCGGTGTGTGGTGTGATGTGTGAGCAGTGATGTGTGTGGAGTGGTGTGTGAACGTTGAGAGAGACGGGAAGAGACTTGTGCGTGCGCGTGCGCGCGCGTGAGTGTGTTATTACAAGCTTTCGGATGAGCGGCTTCCTTATGTTAGCCTTTAAAAAGCGCGTGAACGCGGAACGGTTGAAATTTGTGCTGCAGTCAATACGGGGGGCACGCAAGGACGTAAATACTGATAGACGAATAGTGTCGATCATTGCGTGAGATAATGAAGTGGAGAGCAGAGGTGTTGTGTATGTTGTATGTACGCGCAGAGAGACGCGGCTACGCCAGAAGGAGTGGAGAATGGATGAGGTATAATGACAGATCAACGCGGAATTGCGGATTGCTTAATGGAGAACGGCACGTGTGTCTTAGATGCATAGTGGAGGCGCGCGAGGGCGGTGACGTAAACGCATTAGAGAGCGGATGAGAGGGAAAGGGAAATTATATTAAAAGGAGAGAGAAGATTATAGAGTAGTGTAGTGAGGTGATGGTACGAGCATCACACACACACCACAGCAGGTGTGGTGTGGTGTGTGTGGTGGTGTGTGTGCGGATGTGAAGAGAGAGAGAGAATCGAGAATGAGATGTTGCTTGTGTGTAGTGCTTCGTTCGTGGCCTGTCTTTTGAAAGTGCGAAGGAGGGAAGATAGGTGGACGCGGAGAGAGTCGCAGAAATTTGCGCGACACAGTAGCTCATCTCGACACTGGAGAGAAGCAAGAGAACTAATGTGCGACATCGAGATAGGCAGAGTGCTATCAGCAAACATCAGGACGGCATGAGTATGAGAGAGTGAAGACTGAAACGAGATATATATGAAACAATATTCAATATATTATAGATAATATATATATATATATATATATATGATAATATGAATATTTACTATATTAGTAATAATTAGCTCAATAGATGCGTGTGTGATGGAGGTGTAGCTGCAGGTCGCACCTTGTTCTTCGCTGCCCATGTGCTTCTTGGTGAGGCGGCTATCAGCGTTTGTTTTATGCAATTGTATTACAGATCGAATACAAACTTTTGGCAGCCGTATGAATTTTAGATTCGAGCGCGCGCGGTGATTAGAGAGTTGTGTGAGCGCGTGTAACGTGTCATCTGACTCGAAAGCATCAGGACATGAAGCGCATTGTTGTGCGTAAGAGCAGGGATTAATAGTGCTGAAATCAACATGTAGGAACAGAATAAGATGATCTTTATAATATATATAGACGAGAGAGGCATAGAACCACTAGCAACTCAGAGAGCAACGAGATAAGCAATATGGCGTGTGTGAAGAATGAGTTCGGCCACAATTATCGACCATCCGCCTGGTAATAACGCTTTAGTTCTATATCGCCTCGACCTACCTAACAGATGCGCGCCCTCTACTCAGTATATAACATAATCTCTCTTCTTCTCATCTCTCTACTTTTTACACACTCATCTCTCTCTCTCATCAACACACTATACAAGTCGTATATCACTATAATAACTCTTTACGCGTTTATTCTGTATCCCCCTATCTGCTGTCTACTATATGTTCTGCCATATTCCCTATCGCTGACAATGTTCGTCTAGTAACCTGCGCAAAACATCAGAAACAGATTCTAGTTTTTATAACTGTTAATAACACTAACTCCTAGCAATGCGCATTTTATTTTTTACGCAGATTAATTACAAATATTAGAACCAACTCAGTGTTCATAAAAACTATGATGCATGTTAAAAGAACACTGCACACACACACACAGCACACAGACACACATGCACACACACACACATACACACATATAGGATATACAGTAATATACCCGACGTGTTGATAACGAAACGATGCAGTATAGAATAGTAGAGTGATTATAGCAAGGTAGACATGACTTATAGGAGACTAATTGCAAGATGAGACTCTAAGCAACGTCAAGTGACCAGGAGAACCTGGAGATTTCATTTCCGAGAGGAATTGAGGAAGAGAGAGCACACAATTACCATTATTATGGCCACCTAATTACAGAGAGGTGTATTGCTAATCGATGTATGATCGGGTCACTGACGCCGCTCCGATCTCACGAGATAGAGAAAAGATGAGATTTTCACAATAATTTCATCAGATAGAGTCCACAATACTATCTCGGGATGTCTAACGAGCGTGTACTGCAAACCCCATCGCGCCGATACTATTTTCATCGGCGACGTTATAGCAGACGTGCCAATGA